>NW_010161445.1:0-9443 GCF_000695765.1 Mesitornis unicolor | reverse complement strand
TCTGTGATTCTGTGATTCTGTGATTTTGAGCTTGATGAAAAACATTGGAGTCCACAAGTTAGCAGCACTGTATGACATGCAAGAATTTCATCATGCAACACCAAAACAATTGTCTTTGGTCAGGGAATAATGCAACATTATCTGAAATCCAGAATGAGATCTAAGTGAGCTAGACTATCCAAACTCTAAAAAAAATAAAAAGCCAAACAACCTCCCCCCCAGTCAGCTGTCAAAGGCAGCTTCTAGCTTCCCCACCCTCCAATTTCTTGTAGGATATGTCACTCAACATTTCAGTTACAGCATATAAACTAACTCATTTTAGTAATTTATAATTTTAATATATTAATAGTTTGTTACATAAAAGCTGTTAAAGGATACTCTGTTAATCTCTGACGTGGAGAAAGAGATGACAATCGGTGCATTCCAGGAAGCAGAAAATTTTTAATTAGAAATGCCGGGCTAATTTGTTTCCCTCTGAGCCATTGCTATTGTGTTACTCTGCTCTTGTGTAGTCTTGTCGGCTGTTTGTCTGAATATAAATAACTGTAATTTTCACACTTGTCTCTTCCTACAGTTTGTAAAAATGGTTGGTTACAATATCAAATTGATTTCATATCTGCTGAGCAGGTTTTAATACAAAACCTTCTCAACAGAAAATTATTTTTTCTTTTATGAAAACAGAAATGGACTTAGCGGCACACAGGAGCCCTGTTTTCAAGCATGCTGTAGTTATTTGTCAGGGAGCTTTAGTAGCGTTTTTTTCTCAAACTCTCTTCTCCCAGGCGAAGCCCCTCTTGCACTGTCAGGGCTGTGTGGGAGGCTGACCCTGCAGGCTGCCAGGGCAGGTGTGTTAGGAGCAGCAGCAGGGGGGAGGTTGCTGGCATGGATGAGTTTCCCTCTGAAAATACTGTCCCATCCTGGGTCCTGATTGTTGTCAGAGATGGGAGGGGAGACCAAGGGTGCAGCTCTTCATATATCAGCAAATTTCTTTGTGTCTTCAAGGAAAGAGGTGTGGTGCCGCTAAGCTATTTTGCAAACCTCGCTTTGGACACCATTTCCACGGTTAAAGGGAGTATAGAGCCATAAGAACATATACATTGAGCAAGACCAAGACGCCGCCTGGTATAGTATCCCATCTTGACCCGTGCTTACAAGTGAATACTCACAACAGAGTACAACATTGGAGATACCAGGTGTCCCATCCTGTGTTGGGCCCCCAGCAGTCTGTGGCTTGTGGACTCTCTAAGCTGGTGGATGGGGATGTGTGTGACGAAGGATTTGCACCTAAGCTAAGACACTTGTATGAGTCTGACTTCTGCAGCCCACTACACTTTTCTTTTTACTGTGCAACACTTTTTCCAAATGGTGATTTCCAATACTTGAGACATCTGTAAAGTTTTGATGAGGCTTTCTTCAAGCTTTTCTTGTACCTCCAAGGGAAGAAGAGTCCTGGGGGTGCTTTGCTCCTTGGTACTGTTTCAAGGGCAGGTTGAGCCCACAGGTGGGCATAAACGGACTTGCATATGTGCAGGCCCCTGGCCTGGGCCAGTACCAGTGCTGTGACAACCTTGTGTGGATGTAGGGGGCCTCTTCATTGCTCTTTCAGGCTCCTCTTAGAAATGCTCAACCAGGCTGGCTGTCCTCAGTGCTTGCTTTCACCATTGGATATGGGAAGAAAATAGGACAGCGTGGTGTAATTCTTTGTCTGATGACGGTGAAAAAACTTTACTGAGGTTTATGTGTGCCAGTGTTTCAGGGGCTTCTGGATTTCTTAATCAGGTGACCAAAAAAAAGCAAGACTTCTCTCCAAGCAGGCTGACTTCAGAAGGATTTAAACTTTTGGTATTCTGGGAGCTACAGCTGCTTTTTGTACTTCTGTGACTGGTGAGACACTGGTAATTGGACTCCCATGTAAAGGTTTTCAGGCATGTAGCAAGGAAGAGCATATACTATTGTATCAGATGTCTGTAAAATTTCAGAGTAAGGGGTTGAACTTTTCAAGGTTGAAAGAATTTGTATTTGGTGAGTGAATACAATGGCAGAAAAGCCTTTAACAATAACTTATGTAGTCTCTTTCTTCCTCCAAACCAGACACAATTAAAAAAAAAAAAGTGGGGTTTACATTTGTCCCAATTAATTGTGGAATTGAGTTGATATATGCACTTGAAAAGCAGCAGCAATGTGACCCTTTCATTACTGATTGTAAAAATAGCTGGGAAAAAAACCCCATCTGACTATATACCCGCAGTGTCTGAATGTTCTTGGAGAAAGGTGTGGCTTGGCTCTCACCTTCTGGCAAATTGGCACCTGTGTCAGAGTGCTAATGCAAGCTGCCTGTGGGAAACAGATGAAAGTGGGAAAAAATCAACACAGAAAAGCAGTAGCCTTTGTTACTCCTGTAGCTGTTATGTGCAGGATCCCAGAGCTCCTCGAAAGGGAAGTCGTCCTCCAGCCATCAGCAGGAGCTGCCTTGGCCTTAGCTGAAAACAACCATTTTTTCTCTGTACAAACTGGTACTTTCATTTACAGCCTCGAGTCACATTTCAGCCCCGTGCTCTCAGGAGAACCGCTGCAATCGCAGGTGTGCAAGTTCATCAGGCAGTAACCAGTTAGCAGGAGAATAGCAGCTTGTCTTGCATATGGCTGGTCTTTACTTTGGGCCTTATAAGCAAGTTGATGGCTGGTTTTGTTACTCTCTGTATTTGCAGGATTTCCATTTTCTGTAGGCATTGATTGTACCTGAGAAGCCTGGTCATGAGACAACTGAGCAGTCTGTTTCTTGTCCGTAGTGTTTTTGCTGACAGTATCTAATCCTAATGAAATAAGTGGTTTTACTTTAAAAGAAAAAAAAAGAAAGTTCCCCCTCCCCCCTTTTTTTTAATTTGTATTCTCTTAAAACATTGGTAATTTGGCTGTGCAGCTTTTTTTTATCTGACATAAATGCAGAAAATGGGATTTGTCATAACATGGTAAAATTGCTGTGTTTTTAATATCTACTTTATCGTTATCCTTCTTGTGCAGCAAGTTGCAGGCAAAATGTTTTGGCCATCCTTTCTTCTGAAATACTTTTTGTTTCTGTTTATTGTCATTCCCCACCACCATTCTTTTTACATTACTGAGTTTTCAGTTGTCTCACGCATTGTCTGTGTTTTCAGGAAACTTTCCAGTTTTCTATATACTCCTAGAATTTTAGTTTAATCCCCAAAATGGTTACTGATGATTTAGAATGAGGTCACACTTCAGAGGCTTGCAAAGACCACTTGAAATACCACTATATATTCGATATACTAGCCCTGGAAAAAAATGGGGCAAGGTAGACTGTCATCTCTTGGGTGTGTTGTTGGTTGCTGGCACCATCTGAGTGGCTGCTGTTGTTTGGGGATGTATTCTTGTGTGGATCATAGGCCTTGGCTCTTCCCAGCTGAGAATAGTGAAAGATAAGACTCATGAGATCAATTATTGATTTACTATCTCAGATCTGCTTTGTCTTGAAGAACCCACTGGTTTTAATGATGTTTCTTTCATACATGAGTGTTTGTCCAAGAACTTTCTTAAAGCAGAAGTGCAGTATGTTTGGCAGAAATCAAAAAGCCTTAGAGAGGAAGGAGTTAAAACTGAAAAAAACCAAATTGAAACAAAAACCACTTCTAAACATCAATTAAAATCCATAAAACCCAACATGCCCATTTGCCCTGCCCTCTTTCCTCCCCACCCATCCCCCCAGATCCTTCCTATCTGGTGACACCAGCACAGTCATTCCTGTAGAGTTGGTGCTGTAGTTACTCTGAGTTCTTTCCAGTGCTCTGGACTCCTGGGTTCAGAGATTGGGCATTTTTCCTATAGCTGTTCTGAAAGTGTCCCTTCACCTGGGCTAGCTTGAGCTATTTTTCTCTGCCTGTCTGTGCTGTAAACTGATCCCTGTAGAATGGAGCTAATGTATCTGTGCAGTAATAATGCAATACCACTGTGCTCTTGCACAGAGCTTTTCATGGGTAGAGCTCAAAGCTCATCTCCAGGGAGGTCAGATGTACTGGCTGAGCTCTATAGACACGGTGCTGAAGGGAACGGACTCGCTCAAGGTCAACGACCCACCAGGCCAGCAGCAGATGTAGGAGCAGAACCTGCACCACCTACATTGCCTCTGGGGTCTGTCTGTCACGCTGTTCTGCTGCAGCTTATGTTTAACACAGATTACAAGCAGCTCCGTAACTGTTGATGTCTGGCTGGATCTTCGACATCCTTTCTTGCTGCAAAGTCATGGATTGGCACTGCTGAAAGTGGAACGGGCACATTTGTATAACTGTTTTTTGGAGATGCATTGAAAAGCTGATGTTGCTATTTGTAAAGTAGAAATAGATTAACTCGGAGGAATGGGACGAGATCCCCAAGAGCAGGAATCACATTAATATCTGTGGCTGCTGCTGTGTTACCTTTAAGATCCCAGAAAAATTAATTCCGGTGGTAGCTATGACTTATGTCATGATGGTGATGCTCAGTTTGAGTTTGCTGCAGGTCCTCTCAAGGCATCAAGTCCCATGTTGGGGTGAAACGTGGTGCAGCCCAGGGCTGCTGCACTCTACTGGTGTGGTGCAGGGAGCCTCTCGGCTCCAGATGTGCCTTTGTTCACATTTTCTGTACTAGCATATCCCTATCACAGCAGAGACAGGGTCAGATCCTGGGAAGCCACACTGGTGGTGGCTGTTGCAACTCCTGCGGCGTGCATGGCTCTGTTTGCCCTTGGTGTGTGACAGGGAATATGGAGAGATAAAAGGGGAGAGCAGGAGCAGCAGGCGTTGCTGTTGCCAATTCTCCTTTATTCCAGTGAAGTGAGATTAAAGAGGTGGGTTAATCAAAAGGTATCAGGAAATCTTGCATCCTCCAAGGAATTCGGGAAGCTTCTAATGGTGGCAGATAATAGTGTGAAATCATGTCGTTTCAGCTTAACTACATGCACTGAAGTGCCCCTGTGCTTGCGTGATATTGTAAAGCTTCACAAAGCTTCTGCTTGTGATGAGTGTTTGCTTTCCTTATTTGTGCCTTCATATTCTTCTGTCGTAGCCATCCTGTGAGCCCGACTGCTGCTCTCCGCGCGCTGTGCACACAAGTGTTCTGTTGTTCCTCGGTACTGACAAAGTTATTTTTTCTGAGGAAGAAAAACGAAATATATGAAGGATAGGCAAAGATACCAGTATTTAGTAAAATGTGTTTGCAATCCCTCTCTGAGGTTACTATTCAGAAATTATTGTGAATTTCAGATAATTTATAAGAATGGATGCTTTGTAGCATAACTTTTCAGTGGCAGAGTATATGAAGTTTCACAGCCTGTTCTTATTCAGTTGTAAGTCACATTTACTTCAAAGCTTCCTGGATATTGATTGAATTGCCTTTTTACTAATACAGTGACATCTCGATATAAATCAGAAGGTTTATGGCCTTGACTTATGCTCTTTTTATTTTCCATCCATCTAAACAAACCTCAATTGTTGCTAGATAAGTATCTGAATGTTCTTCCTGTCAAATATGTGCTATCACAAAATATTATTCAACAGAACAGGTTTTCTGAAGTCTTTCAATTTTTGGTATAAATACATAACCCTAGGAAGTACTACAGTGTTCTTTCTCCTCTCTCAAACTATAAACTCCATTCAATTCACTTTTGGGTATGGAGGGTAAATTACTGTAATACAGAAATGCAGTGTAAATTGGGGTATGTTTATGGCATTTGGAACCCAGTACCTGCAAAATGCCTTTGAATGTGGCCCAGGGCAGTGACAATATGTGACTTTACACAGCGGTTGAGATAAGAACATGGGGTACTTCTGTGGAAACCTCAGACTTTTAGTTTATTCTGTCTATCGTAAATGCCATGGTACACCCAACCTGTTCTCAATACCAGCTTTATGTAAAAATTGGTGGCTTGTTAGCACAGCACCACTTTTATTGATGTCCTTGGTGGGCTGGAGGTCTGGGAGGTATGTGTTGAGAGAAGTTCTTCTTCATTGATTTCATTAAAACAAGAAGGAAATAATAACCTGGAAACTTTTTGATTGAGTTAGCTTTTGCTAAAGCTTGTTATAAACCCTGAATTTTGGGTTTAATTTAACTTGGCAGCATGCGTCTAACTGCTCCCCTTTCCACAGCTGTCAAAAGGCTTTTTATTTATTAGTCCCTACAATGTAGCTGTTTCTGCACTTTAGATTTAAAATATGATCTTTAAAAGTGGCAACCAATACAACACTGAGTGTCAGCAGCATATCCATCATGTCAGAGCTCTGTTTAGGAACACAAAAACGATGGGATGTTGTTATAGCGATACTTACATGTCTCCTTTCTTGTACTTAATTTCTGTGAAATCCATTGCTGTTCGGTGTCTGTCCAGAGCTCTGCTTCCTGCAGGTGGAAACAGGTGCTGTGTTCAAATTACGTCATAGTACTGAGCACCTCAAGGACATTGCTTTGCTGCAAAAGGAAACTTTGGAGGCTTTGAGAGTCATGGGTTTTGGGGGTATTAAAAAGTGGGAAAGCATTTAAAAGTCAAACAAAAGTCCTTAAACAACATGAAATAACTTTCCAATCCTGTTTTCATTTAAATCTTTCACCAGGATTTCATATTTCTGTGATGTATCTGACCAGTTTATTAAGGATCAATGTAAATCTTTTTTTCCTCCCTGCGTAACACCTAAACCCAGGGTAGGATTCCTTGCCTTTACTGTGAACATGAACTTTTTATTCAGAGGAGCCACCTATGAGTCATTCTTTCATTCTTCCAGTGGAAATCAATGTCTTATTGTCTTTATCCGGCATACTTCTTTCTCTCAGGATCTGGAATAAAAAGGATGAGAATGTTCTTTTTTTGTTGCAGATCTGTAGTTCTTAAGGGGAAGTTCCCCTGGAGATGGATGAATTACAGGTAATGATTTTGTTTACTAGTCCCGTAATGCAGCAATAGGTGCATTTACAGGAGCTTTCTTAAAAACTCTGATGGCTATATAAATTTTTTGTCATCAAAGACCAAACCCAAATCCCATCAAAGTCAGTGGGAAACTAGTGGTTTCCTCAGGCTTGCATTAGTGCTATAGGCACTGGAGAATGCTTCAAGGAAGAGCTTATATCCAAACACTTCTCCCCAGAGCATCTTTCATGTTTTTCTCTGTTAGCAGAGAAACAGCATTATGGATATCCTCAGAAAGGCGTATTTCTTTAGATGGGAGCTGCACTCACAGACGTGGCCTGGTTGAGTGTCACAGCACAGCTCGTGCCCAGCAGAGCCTTGAGTGGAAGCAGGGAGAGGTGGTGATGGTGCAGTGCTCTCTCTCCAGATGCTTGTCGCATTCACAGCAAGCTGGACCTGAATGTTTGGATGCTGGGAAGGGTGATGTGATTTCCGACTTTACTGCTCTGACTTTACTGTGAACAGAGCAGCTTGCACGGTTGTGCTGGTTTTGGCTGGGGAAGAGTTACTTTTCTTTACAGTATGGGGCTATGTTTTGGACTTCTTACTGTGTCACTACAAAAAGACAAGGTTGGTAGGGTACCAGGATGGCCCTCTGCAGTTAATGACAGATGAGAAAGCTTGGTAACATTTAGGCTGGGGACTGTTTAATAATGATCTCTGTAGATGGCTAATATTTCTTGTCCTTTCTGTATTTCTTATTTTTGCCAAAATAAAAGCTGTGTGGTAGGTAGCAGAACATGATGCCAAGCATTTATGCGTACCTAATCTGACCTTTTTTATGGACATTGAAGCTGTCTGGTTAGCAATGGAAACTCTGAAATGAAACTCAGATTGGTAACATCTTAAGCACTTAACTTAAAACACTGGAATTAGGGCCACATATGTAACCAAAACTGAAAGGCTGTATCTGTGTTTATCTTCAGGTAACCTAGCATCCTGATAATCTCTGGCAATAAGAAAAGCTCTGCCAACTGAGAAAAGCCTAGTGATCTGAGTAGGAAAATGTCTCAAAGTAATCTCTTTAAGTGCAAGGGAGAAAAATCTACTAAAAACTCTAGGTACTTGACAGAGTATGAATGCTGAAATGTCAATGTGTTAAGCTTGCTCTAGTAGCCAGCTTGTGTCATGTTATAAATCTGGCTTAATGTATCTGTGGAAACAATTACACGCTGTCGCAACAGTAATGTAGATGGCTTAGCAGTTTTGTTTGAGTTTTTGGATTTGTGGGAAAATTAAAGATCATGCCATTGATGTTCTTTCAGCACTTTTCACAGAATCACAGAATGTCAGGAGTTGGAAGGGACCTTGAAAGCTCATCCAGTCCAACCCCTGCCAGAGCAGGATCACCAGACCAGGTCACACAGGAACACGGCCAGGCGGGTTTTGAATGTCTGCAGAGAAGGAGACTCCACAACCTCTCTGGGCAGCCTGGGCCATGCTCTGGCACCCTCACAGTGAAAAAGGTTTTCCTCATGTTCAGGTTGAACCTCCTGTGCTCCAGCTTGGGACCATTGCCCCTTGTCCTGTCATCGGACATCACAGAGCAGAGCCTGGCTCCTTCCTCCTGACACTCACCCTTTACAAATTGATAACCATGAATGAGGTCACCCCTCAGTCTCCTCTGCTCCAAGCTAAAGAGACCCAGCTCCCTCAGCCGCTCCTCATAAGGGAGATGCTCCACTCCCTCAGTCATCTTTGTGGCTCTGTGCTGGACTCTTTCAAGCAGTTCCTGTCCTTCTTGAACTGAGGGGCCCAGAACTGGACACAATATTCCAGATGCAGTCTCACCAGCCTAGGATTCAGCCTATCCAGGTCCCTCTGCAGAGCCTTCCTACCCTCAGGCAGATCAACACTCCCTCCCAACTCAGTGTCATCTGCAGAATTGCTGAGGGAGCACTCAATCCCCTCATCCAGATCATTGATCAAGATGTTAAACAGGACTGGCCCCAAAACCAGGCCCTGGAGAACACCACTTGTGATTGCTGGCCAACTGGATTTAGCTCCATTCACCACAACTCTCTGTGCTCGGCCATCCAGCCAGTTTTTAATCCAGCAAAGCGTGTGCCTGTCCAAGCCATGCCCAGCCAGCTTCTCCAGGAGGATGCTGTGGGAGACGGTGTCAAAGGCCTTACTAAAGTCCAGGTAGACAATGTCCACAGCCTTCCCCTCGGCCACCAAGCAGGTCACTTTGTCATAAAAGGAGACAAGATTGGTCAAGCAGGACCTGTCCTTCCTGAACCCATGCTGACTGGGCCTGATCGCACCCTTTTGAAAGCACCCTTTATCTAGAACCAGGTAGTTGCTGCTCTGAAACAGGCTTTATTTCCTGTATGTTTTTGCTTCTAAAATATGTGCTTTGAAAGGATAGATTTTGAATATTTGTATCTTGAAACAGTATGCAAGAACATATGATTTCTTTTTAGGTTACCTTCTTCATTCAGTTTTTTGCCTGAATAAGTGTCAAGGTTTAGGGCTGGGCCGGCCACTA
>NW_010161444.1:0-3148 GCF_000695765.1 Mesitornis unicolor | reverse complement strand
GGGGCAGCGGGGGCTGCTCACGGCTGCTGCTTAGGCTGGGGGGGCGCTGCTCTGCTGGTCCCCAGGGCCAGCCGGTCTCGGAGGTGTCACCCCAGGTATGGGCCGGGGACGGTCCGATCTTCCCAACAACTTCTCCTGCATGGGCTTTTCTTTGCAGGGATGAAATCCAGGCTTTGCCGTTCCTCTTGGAAAAATGGCTACGGTGTTGGCTTTCTCTGTCACCTCCTTCCCCCCTACATGCGTAGGGTGGTTTTGTTTACCAAGGAGCTGCAAAAACTTCCCTCTCCAGGTTTCGTATGAGGAGGAGCAGCTCTAGGTTGTAGCTTGGTGAGGAGGGAGCTGCCTTTATGCCTGAAACTGGCCTCTCTTGGGCTTGCGCTTCCCTGTTTGTGCCCAAGAAGGGAGACATCGACCTCCTGAGTGCCACCATGGTGTCCAGAGCCAAACGGTTCCTCCCTGCCTTTCTGTTCAGTGCACGGTGGTGTCTGGTCCTTGGGGTTCAGGATACTGCTCCAAGGAGATTCTCCAGTAGCGCAGGTGGGGTTGGTGGCTCGGTGTGCTGGTTGTGTGGTGCTTAGTTGGTTTCCAGACTAGACCACAACACTCAGGATTTCGGATTTCTGATTCCCGTAAGCAGATTCTTGTGTCAGCTTAACCCTAAATTTCCTACTCCAGGACCTTCAGTGTGCTGAATATTTTTAAGGGTAGGTGATGTGGTCACACAGGCCATGGCGGTCTCTTCATTTGCTTTGTGTTTTTTCCCAGGTTTGTCAGTGAAGGCAGCAATGGAAATGGGGAGCAGCAGCACTGAGAAGTTTTATCGGATCCCCGAAGGAAAGGGACCACACTCGGTTGGGTGTACAGACCTGATGACAGAAAATGCACTTGAGGTAAATCTCTCAGTCCTTTCTCCTTTGGGTTTAAGCCATAATGTTAGTGAAACAACTTGCCGTGGTTTTACAGATGACTCAAACAGAAGGGTTTGTCTGTGTGCAGGGATGCTGACGCTCACAGCTGAACTTCCTATCCTCCCTGTCCCAGTGTAGGATGAGTACTGGGCACAGTTCAGGAAATACCAGAAATTGGTTCAGTTTACCAGATGGATGTGACCTCCAAGCCCTTCCCCATGGCTGCTTCCTCCCTCCTCCAAATATCCCTGCTTTCCTGACTCCCCTATGCAAGATACTGCAGAGAAACCGTGCCCCGCTGGGACCCATGGGGTTCCTCCTGTCCACCTCACCGCTCCCATCTGCACTGGGCTCCTGAGGAGACTCCACACACAACTGTAGCTGTTCTCATCACAAAGATCCCAATGGGGTTTGGTGATGAGGGCGTGTAGTGTTTCAGCTGCAGGGTAAAGCGTCAGATGTCTTCTCGAAATGTTTGTCTATCGGAAAAAGAACAGGATTCTATGAGAGGTTAGTACAGAGAGAAACACAACGTGGGGACAGTGAATAATCAGCTAATGAGCTCGCTTATGGATTTCCATTTCAAATCCTTTTGCTTTTTAACATCCCTGTGAGAATGCGTCTGAATTTACACTGTGGTTCTACTCCTGAGAGTAGCCAGGTATAGTGGAATTTGTGATCGGTTTGTAGTGGTTATTCATTTGTTTACTTTACTGAGCTTACTCTGTATTAGCACAAAGCGGTGATTAGTTTCTCTTTGCAATCAGCCCGTATTTTTTTTAGATAAGCAGTCTCTGTGATTACAGTTCTCTCAGGCATACCCAATGAACCTCTTTCCTTTTCTGGTAAGCAGTTAGTCACCTGGGGAAGTTCACTGGGACTATTCTGAGATCAAATTAATATCGTTACCAACATGGATGAAGGTTTGATGACTTCTTCCTTCATGGCCTTTGTGTCAAAGAGTGATTAAGTTTGATGAGTGAAAAAACCAAGCTTCATTAAACCAGCTTTTGGTACACGTTGCGTATGAAACTGATAAATTGGTGTTCAAGAAGCCAGACTTTATTCCAAAGCTCGTGTTCGTTTTGGCCCTGAACTTGTTAAAGCAAAAGTACAGTTGGAGCAAGACAGTAAATTTGAATAGCGTGTCGCAAATTCCCTTGCAAACCAGGAAGTAAGAATGCAAATTACACGTAGTTGATCTGCTGGGAGGTTTGCTTTAAGGTGTGCTGTCGGTACATTGCTGCTGCTTGTGTAGGAAAAATGCTGGATAGCGGGTACGGAGGGTCCGTGTGAATGTGGAAAGCTTGAGTGGTTTCCTGCAAAACCTGGAGTGCAGACAGTAAGAGAAGATTCAAACCAGTGGTAAGGGAGGAAAGCTGGGGAGGGACTTTTTACAAGGGTAGGTAGCAATAGAACAAGGGGGAATGGTTTTAAACTGGAAGAGGGGAGATTTAGACTGGATATTAGGAAGAAATTATTTACTGTGGGTGGTAAGGCCCTGGCACAGGTTGCCCAGGGAAGCTGTGGATGCCCCCTCCCTGGCAGTGCCCAAGGCCAGGTTGGATGGGGCTTTGGGCAGCCTGGGCTGGTGGAGGTGTCCCTGCCCATGGCAGGGGTTGGACTGGGGGAGCTTTAAGGTCCCTTCCAACCCAAACCACTCTGTGATTATTCTATGACTTGTAAACATCTTGATGAGGAGAGAGAACAGTCTATTGCACTCCTTTGCTGTGCAGCTGCCCAAGAGCTTTACTGACAGCCTTTTGCTCAGGTTAGCCAGGAACACTACAGAGGCCATGCCCCTGACTGCACCCACATCTCCTCTGCTGGACCACGCTTCCAGAAACTCGTCTCAGGGTCAAATTTGTCTTGCTAACCCAGTGAAAAATCATACTTCTAGGAGGGTCCTTTTTTCCCCCTGGTTTGGGTCAAATTTGTCTTGCTAACCCAGTGAAAAAACATACTTCTAGGAGGGTCCTTTCCCCCTCCCCCGTTTAGCAAGCTGAATTAGGTTGGTAACAGATCCATGAGACTGACTGGGGCAAAGAAAGCAATGATGGCTCTAGGCTGGAAAGGTGAAGGGCACACAATCACCCCAGTTAAACTGATCAAACCGCATCATTGTACCAGTCCCTGAAGGGAGGCAAAGCGAGGAAGACACAAGAAAAGATCCAGCAAGATGTGGAAACAAAGGGAGCAAATAGGTAGTGAGTTGTCGTGGTTTAGGGCTGGGCCAGCCA
>NW_010161443.1:2707-4892 GCF_000695765.1 Mesitornis unicolor | reverse complement strand
CATAGGGCAGCCACAGCACCCATGGCATCCACAGGGCATCCGTAGGAGACCCACAGCACCCATAGGGCACCCATGGGGCACCCGCAGACCCCATAGGGAACCCACAGACCCTCCAGGGAACCCACAGCCCCCATAGGGCACCCACAGCATCTATAGGGTATCCATAGTGCACCCACGGCACCTATAGGGCATCCATAGGGCACCCATAGGGCACCCATAGGGCATCTATAGGGCACTCTCAGGACCCATAGGGCATCCATGGGGCACCCATGGCATCCATAGGGCATCCATAAGGCACCCATAGGGCACCCATGACACCCACAAGGCACCCATAGGGCATACATAGGGCACCCACGGCACACATAGGGCATCCATAGGGCACCCATAGGGCATCCATAGGGCACCCACAGCACCCATAGGGCACCCATGGCATCCACAAGGCACCCATAGGGCATCCACAAGGCAGCTACAGCACCCATAGGGCATCAGGCACTCATAGGGCACCATGGCGTCCACAGCGCATCCATAGGTCACCCACAGGGCACCCACGGCACCCATAGGGCATCCATAGGAGACCCACAGCACCCATAGGGCATCCATAGGGCATCCATAGTGCACCCATGGCACCCACCCGTAGGGCATCCACAAGGCAGCCACAGCATCCATAGGGCATCCATAGGGCACTCATGGCACCCATCCTGCACCCACAGCACCCATAGGGCATCTACAGCATCCATAGGGCACCCATCCTGCACCCAACTGGCATCGACCTGGTGACACCCAGGGGTGATCAAGGGTGACCTATGGCACCCACAGCACCCATAGGGCACCCACAGGCCCCACCCTGCACCCACAGCACCCCTCCCTTGCCCCCCATCCTCAGCACCCACGGGACACCCAGTGACACCAACACCGTCACCAGGGGGGTGGGGCGCTGCTGGGACATGGGGGTACAACACGTGGGGGTGTCCGTGTGAGTGTGGGTGCGCGCAGGGGTGTGCGAGGGTGTCCGGGTGTGCGTGTGGGTGTGCGGGGGGGGGGGGGGGTGCACAAGGTTTTTTTTGTGCAGGGGGGGGGTGTGTGTGTGTGAGTGTGTCCGAGTGTGCACAGGGGTGTGCGAGGGTGTCCAGGTGTGCGTGTCCAGGTGTTCATGAGTGTGTCCGGGTGTGCGTGTGGGTGTGTGCAGGGGGGTGTGTGGGTGTGCGGGGGTGTCCAGGTGTGCGTGTCTGGGTGTGCACATGGGTGTGTGCAGGGGTGTCCGTGTGAGTGTGTCTGTGTGTGCACAGGGGTGTGCAGGGGTGTCTGGGGGTGCGTGTCCAGGTGTGCACCTGGGTGTGCACACATGTGTATGCAGGGGTGTCCAGGTGTGCATGTGGGTGTGTGCAGGGAGTGTGTGTGCATGAGTGTGTGCGGGTGTGCACAGGGGTGTGCAGGGGTGTGCAGGAGTGTGTGTCTGGGTGTGCATGTAGGTGTGTGCAGGGGTGTCCGTGTGAGTGTGTCTGTGTGTGCACAGGGGTGTGCAGGGGTGTCTGGGTGTGCGTGTCCAAGTGTGCAGCTGTGTCTGGTGATGCATCGGGGTGTGCACACGAGTGTGTACGGATGTGTGCAGGGGTGTCCATGTGTGGGTGTGCACAGGGGTGTGCAGGTGTGTCTGGGTGTGCGTGTCCAGGTGTGCACCTGGGTGTGCACACAGGTGTGTGCAGGGCTGTGGGTGTGGGGGTGTGTGTGCGCGCACACAGGTGTACGCAGGGGTGTGCAGGTGTGCATGAGGGTGTGTACAGGGGTGTCCATGTCTGTGTGTGGGTGCACAGGGGTGTGGAGGGTTGTCTGGGTGTGCATCTGGGTGTGTGCAGGGGTGTCTGGGCGGTGTGTGTGTGTGTGTGGTGGGTGGGTGTGCACATGGGTGTAAACAGGGGTGTGCAGGGGTTGTCCGGGTGTGCCTGTGGGTGTGTGTATGGGTGTCCATGTCCACGTGTGTGTGCACAGAGTTGTGCAGGGGTGTCTGGGTGTGCACACGAGTGTGTGCGGGAGTTTCCGGGTGCGCATGTGGGTGTGTGCAGGGGTGTCTGTGTGTCTGGGTGTGTGTCTGGGTGTGTGCAGGGGTGTCTGTGTGTCTGGGTGTGCGTCTGGGTGTGTACAGGGGTGTCTGTGTGTCTGGGTGTGTGTCTGGGTGTGTGGCGGGGGG
>NW_010161443.1:0-2681 GCF_000695765.1 Mesitornis unicolor | reverse complement strand
TGTGTGTCTGGGTGTGTACAGGGGTGTCTGTGTGTCTGGGTGTGTGTCTGGGTGTGTGCAGGGGTGTCTGTGTCCGTGTGTGTGCGTGCAGATGGGTGTGCACAGAGTTGTGCAGGTGTGTCTGGGTGTGTGCAGTGGTGTCTGTGTGTGCACACGTGTGTGCAGGAGTTTCCAGGTGTGCGTGTGTGCAGGGGTGTCTGTGTGTGCGCACAGGGGTGTGCAGGGGTGTCTGGGTGTGCATCTGGGTGTGCACACGGGTGTGTGCAGGAGTGTCCAGCTGTACACGTGGGTGCGTGCTGGGCTGTCGGGGTGTGTGGGTGTACACAAAGGTGTGCAGGGGTGTGCGGGTGTGCGTGCGGCTGTGTGCAGTGGGGTGTGTGTGTGTGTGTGTGTCTGCTGCCCATGTCCGTGTGTCCACGTGTGCAGGTGTGTCCGCGTGCGACCACGTGTGCTGTGTCTGCGTGTCCACGTGTGCCCGTGTCCGTGTGTCCGTGTGTATAGCCACATATCCACGTGCCAAGCTCGTGTGTCTGTGTGTGTATCCCTGTGTGCACGTTCATGTCCGTGTGTCCGTATGTGTCCGCATGTGTCCGTATATCCATGTCTGTGCCAGTGTATCCGTGTCTGTGTGTCCATGTGTCCATGTGTCCCTATATCCGTGTACCCTATATCCATGTGTCCGTGTGTGTCCGTGTGTCCCTATATCCGTGTATCCTATATCCATACGTCCGTGTGTCCCTATATCCGTGAACCCTATATCCATACGTGTGTGTGTCCGTGTGTCCCTATATCCGTGTATCCTATATCCATACGTCCGTGTGTCCCTATATCCGTGAACCCTATATCCATACGTCCGTGTGTCCGTGTGTCCCTATATCCGTGTACCCTATATCCATGTGTCCGTGTGTCCCTATATCCATGTACCCTATATCCATGTGTCTGTGTGTCCCTATATCCGTGTACCCTATATCCATGTGTCTGTGTGTCCCTATATCCGTGTACCCTATATCCATGTGTCTGTGTGTCCCTATATCCGTGTACCCTATATCCATACATCCGTGTGTGTCCGTGTGTCCCTATATCCGTGTACCCTATATCCATACATCCGTGTGTGTCCGTGTGTCCCTATATCCGTGTACCCTATATCCATACATCCGTGTGTGTCCGTGTGTCCCTATATCCGTGTACCCTATATCCATACATCCGTGTGTGTCCGTGTGTCCCTATATCCGTGTACCCTATATCCATACATCCGTGTGTGTCCGTGTGTCCCTATATCCGTGTACCCTATATCCATACATCCGTGTGTGTCCGTGTGTCCCTATATCCGTGTACCCTATATCCATACATCCGTGTGTGTCCGTGTGTCCCTATATCCGTGTACCCTATATCCATATGTCCGTGTGTCCCTATATTATATCCGTGTACCCTATATCCGTGTGTCCGTGTGTCCCTATATCCGTGTACCCTATATCCATGTGTCCGCCTATATCCTGGTGTCCGTGTGTCCCTATATCCGTGTACCCTATATCCATGTGTCCGTGTGTCCCTATATCCGTGTACCCTATATCCATATGTCCGTGTGTGTCCGTGTGTCCGTGCGTGCCGTGTGCGTGCCGGGACGCGCTGTTCCTGTCCCTGGCGCGGTGCCCGGGGGCCGCGGTTGGGGGGAAGGGGGGGGTCTGGAACCCCCCGCCGGGGCGGGGCCATGCAAATGAGGGCAAAAGTATGCAAATGAGGGCACTCGCACAGGACGGACTGCACCCCCCACTGCACTGGCACTGGGGGAACTGGGAGGAACTGGGAGGAACTGGGAGGAACCGGGCACCGATTGGGACCAGTACCAAGAACAAACTGGGACCGGAACCAAGAACAAACTGGGACATGAACCAGACACCGACTGGGACCAGAACTGGGCACCAACTGGGACCAGAGCCAGGCACTGACTGGGACCAGCACCAGGCAGAAACTGGGACCAGTACCAAGAACTAACTGGGACCAGAACTGAGCATGAACTGGGACCAGAACCGGGCACAAACTGGGAACAGAAGTGGGAATTAACTGGGACCAGCACCAGACACCAACTGGGACCAGCACCGAGCACTGACTGGGACCAGAACCAGGCATGAACTGGGACCAGCACCAGGCATGAACTGGGACCAGAACCCGGAATTAACTGGGACCAGAACCTGGAACAAACTGCCGGGAATGAACTGGGACCAGAACCTGGAACAAACTGGGACCAGAACCAGGAACAAACTGGGACCAGAACCAGGCATAAACTGGGACCAGTACCAAGAACTAATGGGGACCAGAACCAGGCACCGACTGGGACCAGAACCGGGCACGAACTGGGACCATAACCGGGAATTAACTTGGACCAGAACCAGCCGTTAACTGGGACCAGAACTGGGCATGAACTGGGACCAGAACCGGGAATTGACTGGGACCAGCACCAGGCACAAACTGGGACCAGAACCAGGTCTCAATTGGGACCAGAACCAGGTACTAAATGGGACCAGTACCAGGCAGAAACTGGGACCAGAACCGGGTACGAACTGTAACCAGCACCGAGAACAAACTGGGCCCAGTACCGGGTACTAAATGGGACCAGCACCAAGAACAAACTGGGCCCAGTATCGGGCACCAACTGGGCCCAGCACGGCTCCATGGGGTGGGGG
>NW_010161442.1:25145-40603 GCF_000695765.1 Mesitornis unicolor | reverse complement strand
TGGAACCTGGGGTTGTTCCTGCCCAGATGTGTAGGGCTTGAGATGTTAATCGCTTTGGAAAGCAGAGCCCAAGAAAACCTCTCCATTGCAGCAATTGTGAACACTGCTAGCCCCAAAATACTGAACTCAAGCCCTTGTGATGCCAAGGATCACCTGTTTTATGGCAAGTGGCCATTAGAAAAGTGTTGACACATAGAGAAACTGGTTTTACGGACCCCTCAGGACTGGAGCCAAGTCACCTGCTGCCACAGCAGGTTCTTCAGAGAGGAAACCTTGAGAAGAGACAGACCATGATGCTGAGGACAGCAGCACAGACAGAAACTGCACAGGAGATGACCTGAACACCCAGCAATCTGGGCAGCAGAGCAGGCAGCCACACGTCTCACCACAGACTGCTGTAGGAAAGCAAAAGGAGGTGAGAAAGACATCAGGATAAAACTGCTGCCTCTAATTTCAATAAAACAGCTTCTGAGCAAAGGTCTGTAACCACTACACTGACCGGCATGAACACACACAACATCCTCTGGCCCGCTCAACGGCAGAGGTGGGAGCACGCAGCTGGCTCAGCTTTTATGCCCAGAACCCAAAAGCTCTGGAGGTTTCAAGGGGAGATGCACCTGAAGCATCTGATGGGCACTGGAGAAGCCACCAGTTTGACGAACCGTGTCAGGTAACAGGACAGTTCTCCTCTGCAAACAGCACAGCTGTCTTGAATGACACATGAAGTGAAACCCTCTCGTGTACACAGCCAGGTTAACTAAGACTGCTGAGCCCAAGTCTGCTTCGCTGTCCTCCCTGGATCCCATTTACCAGAGAAGATATCTAGAAATTATAACACTATTTTCGTCAGCATTACCCAAACAAGTAAGAATTCGCTCTCCTGGCATCTTTAAAATGCTGTGAGCTTCAACAGTCAGCTTTACAGCACAGCAAAGCTCTGCCAACACAAGCCTCTGCTGTTTCGTACTTCAAAAAGGTCCCAGCTGGACTCAGCCACCCTGCAGTAAAACCCACACTACCCAGATTTATTCTAAATACTTGTACTCTGCTGTCCATTATGGCACTGGAAATGTGTGCTAAGGACATGACAGCTCCCTCACAAGCAGGTTATTTTTGGCTACCAAGTCTCAAATTGGCTTGAAGAAATTGGGAAGCATCTTGTAGAATATCACAATTTAGTCTTACTTCCTATTGCACTCTTTCATAAGCATTTTATGCCTGCATGTTTCACCAATTAACATAAGGATTAAGCTGCTGCTAATTATAGTTCTGACCCTCTCAATTCATTTGCCATGAAAACAAAGCAGTTCACCATCATCCCAAGCTCCTATTTAAAGTGATGAGGGCATTTGCCCCCCAGATTTCCAATATACCATGGATTTCACAGAACTCCCTTACGTAGAAGCCAGACATTTCAAGATTATAATGCAAGATGACACAATTTTCAAACGAATTCTGACAAGTGAAATTTAGGATCACTGTATTAACTGGTTTAATGCCTCATTAATAGAAAAAGGGTACACTGCAAGACATTTCCGAAAATTACCCAATACCCGTCATCTTTCCCGCCCTCTCAGCCCACCACCAAGCACCTGCTATGCTGGTCCAGAAGCGAGAGTTTGGGGGAAGAGCAGTGGTTGACTTCCAGCGCTGTTTTTGGCTTAGTCCAAGTGTTTTCATTTTAACATTGTTCCAGAAAACCGGCAACCAGACAAACTTTGCTGACCATGAAGCAATCTCCTTGCATAGGAGACATTTCTCTACTTTGCAGTTGCTGCAGGGTATCAAACAGAAAGATGGAGGAGACTTGCAAACAAACAGGTTGTTATATACTGCAGTACCTGATCAGCATGTCTGAAATGGGTGCAATTTTTCTAAGCACTATTTTACATGAAGGGAAGGCTGTCTGCTAGTAGCTTCACTCTTTAAGAAGACCAAAAGCTGAGAGGATGAAAAAAAAGAGAAGAAACTCATTACACATGCTTCTCTCCTCCTCATACATATGTATATTTTACAGTGCAATGTTTCTGTTTTCACTAAGCACTTCTCTTCCCACTTTCCCACCTTCTTCCGTTGCTTCGTCCTTTCTTTCCCTGATGCTGCAGGAGAGATCCAACTAGGAACAGGGCACAATCCTGTACGCACATGGGCACATGAGCAACAGCGCTCACGTCTGAAAAGCCCTTCACCAGATCCAAGCACTGGCACCTCTGTATTTTCTCACTGTACGGCACAAACAGAGGAAATTACTACAACTTACAAAGCTCTATACCACATAAACAGAGAAAATTACTACTGCTTAAAAACCTCTTACCTTTCAATAGGAATAATTAAAACTTTAATAACAACCTTCAGCTGTTTCTGTACAATCGCATTGTATTGCTTTGCAATTGATTCTTACCTTAAGGTAAGTTTTTGTGCTAAGAAGTTTCCTTTAACTGCAAAGCAGTCTGGACATTTAGATCCTAACGTGACAAGCAATATTCCGTGATTCTGTGAAGCATGGTACAAGCAGCTCAACTCCAAACAGATCGATCTGCTCATTCAAGGACTTCACAGAAGAAACCATTTAAGCAATGGTCTGTGTGGGAGCTACTTAAACAGTGGATGTACTTAAACCATGCTGACTACTTGGAAGCCACACTTCCAGTGTGCAGTACTTTATTCTGTATAGCTTTTAACCTTGACAAGAACATCCGTGAAATCCCTTACAACACCTACGAGGGCAGGTGCCAGCTCTCTGCATCATACTGCAAAAAAAATAAATCATCTGGTTTTTTTAGCCATTTTACATTTTCAGTATTTTAATAATTTTTGTATTAACTTAAGGACTAGCCTAGAGTCTCTCATGCTAAACACAGTACTACCCATATCAGAGTTTAATCTAAAAAAGACAAATCACGAGGGTGGATTTCACAAATGGATGGAAGTGAGAGACTAGAAAGAGGCCATGTACTTTTTTGTGAAGTCTCTTTCAGTTTGTGATTATCTGATCCTTTCTTAGTTAAACAGGAGCGTGTACCAATGGAAAGACACAGAAGGGGCAACAGAAAGATAAATCTGCTGTCAACAACCAGCCACAACCTTAGAAATGCCTCCGAATACTCAAAAGCTGCTCCAGCCCTTTACAGTCTATGGCTACTTTTTTTGTTTCCCTATACAGAATAGTGAAGAAAGGCAGCGTATTGCAGTTTTCACCAGTACATCTAGGAAAATATCCCCTGCTACAGGGATGGCTTGCTGTAGGTTGGTCTGTTACGAGCTCCCAAAAAGGTGAATGTAGCATGGTAAACTGGTCAAAGAACAATTTTCAGAAATTATTTTCATGGACCATGAAGTCCCGTTGCAAGCGGGGACACAACCACACTTCAACCCTCCATTCCTGCCCAGTTGTGTTTCTCTGAAGAGCTGAATTTTCAGAGAAAACTTCTTCGATATTGTAACATCCTTGGGAAGATGACTCAGGTTTTTTGTGGTTTCGTGTAAGAGAGGAGAATGCAAAAAGCTTTCAGGCTGGCGATGAAATCTTTCACAAGATCTGGCTTTCAGCACGTCCGGAGTATGGTAACTGGAGATTGGAAGGCTTCCTGCTGCTGACTTTTTATTTCCTCATACCTCATGGCCAGATCATTAAGCAAGGTAATTTTTTTTCATCTTAGGTCCATACTGATTATTCTCATTGGGAAAACCATCTCCCTTTACCTCCACTCTCAGTAGTCTGTGGCTTTCCAAACCATTCCGAGTATGGTCTTTACAGAGACCATCGAAATCAAGACCTCATGTTATGCATTTTACGTTACCTACTAGAGAGTGCATTTTCTTCTCGGAAAAATCTTCAGCTGTAAGAAAGCACCTAACAACATTAGAGGTTAAACACACAGAACTTCTGGATTCAGCAATTCCATTCACTTAAATAACACACTTTCCTTTTTTCACTCCTAAATAACAGCATTAAAGATTCTCTTTGGAGCCTCTTGTATACAATTCACAAGGAGCAATTCCCCAATCACTATAACCGATTTCAAATGGTGCTAGAAAATATTATTGACTCTGAACACCAAAAGAAATCAGTCATCCTCTAAAGGGGTTACTGAGATCTGCAAGGACGAAGAGTTAAGTGCTGAATGGCATTTTGCATTGGAGGATCCCCAGATACTTGGAAAGCGTTAATAAATTACCCCTGTGGTATTATGCACTAAAAATGTTAAAAAATATTACCAAAATGCCTAAGAGAAGACAATGATTTAGGAGTCAAAACCTGTCAGAATCAATCATTAACTACACACATCTTTGAATATGGTAAAGTAAATCTTAAAATACTTCAAGTTCTCCAAATTTTGGTAGCCTTGGCCAATGTGACCTTCGCCATGTGTGGTCCAACTCTCCTAAGTGCTGCCCATTTCCACCAACTACAACTAGAATTATCAGGCTTACCAACTTGCAACCTGAATGCTGGAAAAGTAAGTCACGCAAAATAAATAAGCGTATTTGTATCTGCCAAACATGCCACAGCGAAAAAGCAAACACACAGCAGGGATGCAAACAGCATCGAGAACTCCCAGTGCTCAAGTTTAAAATTATCTGCTTTAAATTCTGTTGCATGTCTTGTATGATACACGTACGAGGTATTTACAAGGGCAGTAAAGAACTAACAAAACCTATCTACGTAAGGCCGAAATGCATTTGACTTGAAAGTGGAGCAAACAACCAGTTTGTACAACATGGTGAGGAACAAGGAGAAGTTGTTTGTACTACATTTACTAGTTGATGCATTAACGTCAACGTCTTCAATGCTGTGTTGCAATTTTGTACTACTTTTTTTTGCATTGTTTATGTCTCGTAAACCCTTCCCTGTTTCCAAAGTTCTGGTTAACCACCTCCAAGTACTACAAACACGCTGTTGCCCAGCAGTATTACAGCAGTTTCTGCCCTTGAAACCGTGCACTGCGCTGCTCTCTCAAGGGTCCTCTGGGCCAACCTACTGAGGGACTTCCTTTGGTGGTGGAGCCAAATTTAACTGCAGAAACACGTAAGGAAGATCTTGACCTCCTCTTCTTTTCCACGGAGGCGTCCACGGATCTGTTTCACTGAGGCAAGCAGGCATTCTTCCCCCAAGAACACTGATTTCAAATGGTGCTAGACAATGAATAGTTAAATCTAAACCACCATATGAAACCAGCTTCCTGAGGGAGCTTGTTTCTAGTTGGGATGATATTCCTGTAACAATGAGTTGAAAATACCACAGAAAAATACCTACCCATGGTGGGTTTTTTTAATCTTATTTTTCCTACTAAATAGTCAATGCTTTTTTCTTACTCTTACCCTTGGTTTTGGTTTGAGTCACCAAATGTCCATATCTGTTTTCCATTATAGTGCTACCAATAGAAAGAAAATTGCTTACAGCAGTGTCACTCTGAAGAATTTTGTTAGCCAAGCTTGGACAACACGTACAAGGGTTTAACCAGGCAAGCAGGACCTTCATCCTACTTTTGTTACTGTCTTGTGTTAACACGTTGTGGTCTGCTGAGGTCTGCCCACAGCACCAGTACCACCAAACAAATCAGGGAGGAAAGCACTGCTGCGAACTCCCTCTAGTGACAGCAAAATGACGTGTGAAAGGGCTCCTGCAAGATGTTAACAGATCTTATTTTCAACGGCAGCAGAAGTACCAGCGTGTAACAGAAGCTACATATTAATGTCTAATTAATGTCTTAAAGGTCACGTTGACAGTGTGAAACCCAGCCCACCTGTCTGCTAGCTCTCACTGAGGTGATATTTGCAACATCAGAGAAAAAGTGTGCGCTCAAACCTCACATTAAGGATTGCACTAATTGCAGACTATTCAGATCTGGCACTTACCACCTGGTCCCAGCACTACTTCTAAGAAGACTGATACAGGGTCTTTTCCTGGAAGTCTGCTACTGAAGTGTGTTCTAGGCAATTCATTCCCTTCCAACAGATGTATTTTTGTTTTATAACCTGTCTGCAACTCCTCATCTCAGCTGGCAGAACAAACACATCCGAATCGCATCTGCAGAATAGGATCAAGCAAGTTTTGAGTGTTTGCACAGACGACGAGGCTCAGCCCCGCTCACGGTGACACGTTCTGCGAAGTACTCGATAGGTACATCACAGCCTCTCAGCAACAAACACATCACCCAAAGCAGCAGCACCAGCACAACTGTGTTTCCATGGCAGGGCAGAGGGGAGGCACAATGAGACAGCGTGCCCCATGCGGGTCTAAAACAATGTTGTTTTAAGGAAAACAACCAAAAGGAGGAGGCTGGGCCTCTGAAAGCCGGCAGTTGCTTCAGTTACTGGAAGAGCTATAACTATGCCAGGCCACATCAGCGTTGGATTTATTATGCAGCTTTTCTCTCCAGAAAGTGTCTGTGTGGAGCAGAGCAGGCAGGAAGCAGCCTGGCCAAGAGCAGGACTGAGCTGTGCTGGTGCCCGTCTCCCGAAACTCTGCCCCAAGCTCTCAGCCGTCTGGGAATCTTCCATGCAGGCACAAGAAACACTAACGCTTTAGCATGGTTAAAATAAAGCTGTTTTAAAATGTGGGCAGGGCTGAACAGCTTCCTTAAAGCATGAAAAAGCCTCACACTTTGCCTTGCTGTAGTGCAATTCAAGAAGAGTGAAGCATCTTACTCGCTCCCTCCTGCAGTGCCATACACCTGGTGAGTGCTGTACCTGCCTCTGAAGGCCTGTGAAAGCTGGTTTTAGTTGATTCCAACCATCAACCAAGACGACTCCATCCGTGGTCTCCTGAGGACAGCCAAATATTCTCAAACTCCTCTTCAAGGCACAGGAAACTATGTGAAAAACTTACCTAATTAATTACATCTGTTTCTAAGGTTTAATCACCTCCAGAGACGCATCCCCTTCTTCATTTACCACAATGACAACCAAACCAACTAGCTTAGACTAGAAACCTAACTTGTAGAAGGCTGAAGATAGAGAAGAAATATCTCAAATTACTGTGGACAGTTCCCACAAGGGTATCTGTCAACAGCATAGCGAACACACTCCTCTCCAAGAAAATCTTCATGAGAAAGTCCATCTGTGAAATGAGAAAAGCAACACCACTTCACAGCCGTTATCGACCCTGGACAAGGCACAGCTACTTTGTGCTAAAGCATCTTTTCCTACAGTTTGTAACATACAAATGGGATTTGAAGCTGAGGTCCAGCTGCGTGGCTCCATCTTTACCATTAGCCCTAGAATGGGTGCAGCTCACAGCATCTCCATCTGACTGTCCAGAGAGCAAATTCTTCCATTTAATATCATTTGCACTTTTGAAGAAAGCATCTTTCAAAACTTGTAATAACTCTGCATGTTTCTAGAACACAGATAATGAGAAACACTCTCGCATTAGGGCTGTAAACTGTCATTTCTAAATTAGAGAAACAAATGAACTGCAGATAGAGAGCTATTGTGTTTCTAAAAGATGTCTCCTTCTAATTAGGTCTTGTAAGTTTTACAACATTTTCAGATTTTGGTCTATTCTGTTTTTCCTAGATTAAATGATGAGAAAATCTGAGAGCAATTTTCCCGTTTAACTGGAAAGGAAGAGGAGGAACAGAGGAGATAATGTCTTTACATTTACATATCTACTTAGCGCAAGAGCTTGGGAAATAGGAAGAGCAAACCCAGAATTCACAGCCTTAGATAAAAATTTCAGATGGGAGAGTTTCTGATTACATTTCTGTTTCTGTAGTTACAATCTGACACTGTTCCGTAATCTTCCAGAGAAAATTATGGCAATGACACGTCAGTGACTTAACTCCTGCTCTTAAATACTCGTGATTTTATTTGACATCGATGGGATTACTTACACAAGTAAAGTTTTGCCTGTGACTAAACCACTGCAAGATCGGAGCTCAGGATGGCTTTGTTTTGCTGTTGAATAACTGCAGTGGTTTAGGTTACAGGTGGTTCAGCTGCATTCAAACACCTATCAGGTAACGTTTTCCTCCAGCGATGAATTCCTGCAGCAAAGCACTCGGAGTAATACACGAGCTGTGATCCCATCTCTGACCACAAACGACAACTGTGGGCATTTTATCACATGAATCCGGGGTTAATCACAGGGAACATCTACTGGGAGAGACTTGGAAAGACTTCCAACTGGATTAATGATCCTGTACAGGAAATTCGTAAAAAAAAATAACTCTTATCACTTCCTTTCCATGCTGTGCCGTAACAGGAGCTGTTTAAATGGATTTTGTTAGAGCTTTACTTATGACAGCTTTACGATCCATCTCTGACAGGCTGAAAGACCGAGTCAGCCTGTAATTTGCAGACAATAGCCTGCGAGTACGTTATGTCTGACAAACTGCTCAACTTATTGTAACTTTTAAAATTCCCCCTTTTTTTTTTTTTAATAAGACGCGGAGCCAAGGGAAGATGACAGACTGACAACTCTGCAGAAAGCCTCTGCTCATGGAACGGCCACAGCACAGGAAGCGACGGTGCGGACTTTCTACTTAACGCTTGGCCATGTATCTCATTTATGAGCTGCTGCAGGTACCCTGTGGCATGATGAAGATCGAGGAACCATTGAGAAATTGTCTGTCAGCTAAAAAAGCAATTAATCCTAACTGCAGCGAGGAAGAACTGCCTACCAAGATAGAAATTGCGAGCATGAAGGCAGTTACAGATGTCTTTAAGGGATTTTCTTTTTCGGTCATTTTGAACTTGAACTTAAACCACAGCTATTGGAGAAAAGCTGCTTCGTCTTTTATTTTTCTGCACCATCAATCCCCCAGCGTTTTCACCACCAGCTTAATGAATTCCAACTATCAAGAGAGCTCATCCGCTATGTAATTTGTCTTTTTTTGTTCCCTTCACTAAACAAGCAGGAAAAATGTTTTTAATTTGCAAGGCTGAATAAATACCTACTGTGTTTGCCAAGACTTTACTGACATTCATGGCTGTCCACAAAGCTGACTGACTTCTCACAGAGATGGTTTATCTCCTCAAGACAAAAAGGAAACCTGCCCAGACAAGATGTTGATGTTTCATAATAAAATAAAATGAAATGTAAAGCAGCCATTTAATAAATATTACTGCGGCTAGTGAACCCCCTTCGTTCAGGATATGGTCACAGAGGAGTTTTGATGACAGCAAAATCATTTAACATTGGGACACCCTCCAGCACTCACTGCTGCCTCTGATGCTGCAGTTCACATCACCTTCAGCTGCACCCATACAACTGCCTGTGGGCCAGGCTATATAAAACAAGTTCACTCAAATGATTCTAATTCAAAGGGGAAAAAAAGTGTTTCTTTTCTTGACTGAAGTATTTTCAGGCTTTTCCACACGGTCAGGAAAGAGCTGGCACTGCATTGCTGCTGAGCTGGAAATGAATGACTGGGGGTAGGCAGAAACTTATTAAGTTGGCAGTAGCAAAAGACACGAACTGTGGAATTGCACCTTGGATAGCATCAAATCCCATCTCCCTCGCTCAGCTGGTCATGAGGAGTTGAGATGAGTTTCAGCCTGCAATGAAACACAGTTCTTGAACTTTCACAAAAAATCAATACAGCAAACTTTATGAGATTCTCATTCAAGTTTTACCAGGTTTTTTTTATACCAGGTCCAGCTTTCCCCATTGGCCTGCTGCCTGAATTTTTCAATTTAATTCTTTCTTGTTGAACAATTCTGTTATCTTAAAATTGGCAACGTGCAAGAAACAATCAAAGCCTCCACAGCTGGAATTTAGTATGACCAGATGGTCTGCACTGGCTTGATATAAACAGGTAAGAAGAAAAAGCATTTGGAGGAGAAAATTAATGACATGACAAACCACTGCTGTCAAAATTCCCTATACTGATGACAGTAATTCCCATCTCTCACTTTCCTTCCTGTGCTTTGCTTAGCTGTACCGAAAAGAGCTACCCAGTAAGCGATCTGGGCAACGTTTCTCTGGAACAAGCACAGAGCCCTCAAATAAAGACCAGTATTTCCCACCAGTAAAACATCCATACCTGTTATGTACGCACAATACATTCATGTTTTTAACTTCAAGAAGCTTCTCAAAGCTTTTTAATGGGAAAGGTCCAATGCCTGGTGCTGCAAGGTATTGACAGTATCAGCTGATGCCAAGGAGGAACACAGATGTGCTTATACCTCAGAAAAAGCTGCCTCCGTCACGTACAATTTTCTCTGTGTATTTCTGAAGCAATTCATTATTGACACGTTTGTCCTCAGAATCTGGAAGGAAAAACACCAGAAGCTGTTCGAATCAGTCCCCTCTTTGTGTTGTTCTTCAAAGACAGAAATTAAAATGCAACTCTGTAATCTTTCTCCTCTTTCTCAAGCCTCTTACACAGGCTTTCGCCAAGTTACTAGTCCTCAGAATCTAACTTATGAGAGTATATCTACAGTCAAAGCACGCAATCAAGGTTTACCTCTAACCCCACCACTAGAATACAAGTATCATGTTTCCCTATAGAAGGAGTAATTTTCGACTGGAGTTTCAAAATTCATCAAAATAAATTGCTGTCCCTACTTCACACAGAACTATGCGTGTAGCCACTCCTTGTAAGATGCCTCTAAATTGCTCTACAAACCTCCCAACAGATTACTTTGAGCCCCAGTCCACCTACACGCTGACTCCAAGGCAGTGATGTGCCCTCATACAATAGAGAAATAAATCTCGGTGGAAGAAGGAGCTGTAAATAGCAGGTGCCAGAGAATCACTGACTGCGTAAAGCAGTATCCTTGACGTACAAGTTGTCTCAGATTCCCTCTGAATTCTGTTTTGAAACCGCTCCAGGCTGATTTGGGGGATTATTAGGAAACAGAAATCCTAAAAATACAAAAGCAGGCTTATGAAGCTGGAGGGAAAACAGTAAGATGTTTTTGTGACAAAGGCTTCAGTATATGAATTATGCATTACCAAAATCTGACTTCAATTCATACGGGAGGAGGGAGATCTCTGTGCATCCGAATTCAAGCACAATGGGCACAAGCTGCACTGCAGGGAATTACATGCAGTCCTGTAAAAACGTTATCAATTCGAATATCTCACTCTCCTTTTTGCCTATTATTTTGCATTATCTATGAGAATTTGAGGCAGAAAACAGCCAAATAATCTGTTAACCCCTTGAAATCACTCATGACCAAATTCAGAAAGGGCTACAGAAATAAAACCTGATATAAAGGCAGAGGAACAGTCTGGTTTCAGCCTCGCCTCTCTATTTCTGTCCGTGTTCCCACCCTGTGCCCATCACCATAGCAGCTGACTGTATTTTGTCAAACAGCAATCTTCGGGGCAAGAGAGGCAGGAATACAGGGGTTTTTTTCCGAGGATACCACAATTTGCTGAATAAAGGCAGCAGATGTTATACTTTAGAAACCACACAGGACCACCATAATGAATAACATCATTCCCTGTTGTTCTCCACGCTATGTTAACGAAGGTATGGTAACGAAGCAGCCACCCACAACAGAACTCACTGCTGCTTGGTCCATGTCTTTGCACTATAAAAACATCTTTTTCATTCCCACTGCTGTCTTACATATGCAAAAGGATCTCATTGGGATCTGGGACAAAAACGACGATCCTTTGGGGGGAAGGGAAGGAAAAAAAAAAATCTTTCTTCAGCTTAAAATATTTCTTCTGACTTAAAGCTTTTGGAATCTGAAGAGCGACGAGTATCATTTTTAGAAACCACCCTGGCAACATAGCCGTTACATAAGTTTCAATAGAAGTGCTAATCCCAGCGCTGAACAGAAATGCCCCTGTCATGAAGCACTCAAAAACTACACCTACTGTTTATATTCTTGTGCCGTGCATTGTATCGCATCCACTTCTGTCTCTACAAAGCCAGCTCTTAAAACCAGGCGCTTGCAACTTTTTTCTGCCCCTCTGCTTGTCTTCAGCGCTGGATTCATTTCCAGTGCTACTTAAATGATCACGGTATTTTGTCTGCTAAAGGACAAGAGGTGACCTGGGAGTAACTGCTCTTAGGTATTTTTTTAAAATAACAGTAAACACACATGAAAAGGTTTATTAGTCTGTATTTTTTTTCTGGTATGAAGCAAACACAAATTCTGACTGCTTTGAAAGGCTCCACAATTACTGGAGAGGAAGTGAAATTAAAATTATCACACAGAAAAAGCGATAGCAATTAAGAGGGATAGGAAACTCAATCAGACCGCTTCAAGTATGATTGTTTTCAATCCCAACTGAATTCCCAAGCCTGACAAACAGACTGCATAGGATCCTTGAGCTGAAGACAAATATTTTTCACTCCTCCCATTATGTATGACACTGCAAAAAAAAAAAAATCAAAACCCAAGCCAGAAATATTTTCAGAGCAAAACAAACCACCTTTGAACCCTTCTTTGTAATGCTGAAGAAGCAAAGAATCAAAAATCACATTGTTGAAGTTACTCACTTCCTATATAGCGGTGCTGCACAGCAACAAACATCACATTTACTCTGCATACTTCACACCAGGGAACAAGAACCAATGCAGACAGCATACTGCATCAGTTCACTGGAAACAGAAATTATTTACCTGTCAGTCTGTGCGTATTTGTAACAAGGTTTTCCCTCAAACAACACGTTCTTCCTCTGGCATATGTAAAGCGCTCTCACAAGATCAGCACCTGGAATTTATAAAATGGTTTATATTTAAATGCGTGTTTGCAGTTCCACTTCAGCTTCCCCTTATAAAAGCAGAAAAAGGTCACACGGCTACTGTACATTTTGACCGGTCTGGTTCCATTCTGGATCATCTCAATAGCATTTCACAGAATAAAAGCGTTACAGGAGCACGGCTGGTTGGCATTTGGCACCGCTGCAGGGGAGGCCACCAGGGGCAGGGTCCCAGAGCCAGGACATCTCCACCAGCAGCAGCAACACAAGAGCCAGCAGATGGAGGAGATCTTCACTGAATGCTGAGCAAGGATCATATGGATCAACCAGTGAGCATCTGGTACCACTGGAATTCATTACATCCGTGAACTGCTTTGAATATTTACTGATCCTTACTTGAACCCCTTTTACTACTCAGTTCCTGTATTTGACTACTGTCACAGGACAAAACACATCATCAGGATGAAAAGAGACCTTGTGCTTCAATAAAAAACACTGATGCTGGCACATGCCATGAAAATTATAGAGCTAATTAAAGGACTACAGCGTAATGCTCCACACATTAAACACAAGCAAGCAAGAGATGGGGAAAAGTAGCTGTTGGATTTTGAAAATAATTTTGTTTTGTAGAATAGATTTTGCTTTAATCTACTACAGCCATTGAACAACTTCAGTTGCATTAGAAATATATGTCCCTATCAGAAAAATGTAACATAAATTTCGCTGCAACTTACTTGTGATCTTATTAAGCCTCCTCCCCGTAACTGGCTCCATCTTTTGAATCTATAAACAAGGTCAGCATCTCATAATTAGAGTGACAGAAGAAGGAAGGCTGGAGTTCTGTTTCTAGTTTGATTTTCTCTGGGACCTCAGAACCTCAGGTTTGCATAGATTTTGAAGCGATGTAGGTATTTACTTTCCTTGGGATTTCCAAGGGAGGCACTGTAAAGCTCCTGTAGCAAGGCAGAGTCCCTGTCATGGACCAAGACATGGTCTAGGAGCTCCATATAGAACAAAATAAAAGACGTTTGGTTTCTAGTTTACTGCCCGAGGCAAGGAAGAGTGAAGAATCACAGAATATCAGGAGTTGGAAGGGACCTCAAAAGCTCATCCAGTCCAACCCCTGCCAGAGCAGGATCACCAGACCAGGTCACACAGGAACACGACCAGGCAGGTTTTGAATATCTGCAGAGAAGGAGACTCCACAACCTCTCTGGGCAGTCTGGGCCATGCTCTGGCACCCTCACACTTACAACATTTGTCCTCATCTTCAGCTTGAACCTCCTGTGCTCCAGCTTGGGACCATTGCCCCTTGTCCTGGCATTGGCCATCCCAAAGCAGAGCCTGGCTCCTTCCTCCTGACACTCGCCCTTTCCAAATTGATCCCCAGGAATGAGGGCACCCCTCAGTCTCCTCTGCTCCAAGCTCAAGAGCCCCAGCTCCCTCAGCCGTTCCTCAGCAGGAGATGCTCCACTCCCTCCATCATCTTTGTGGCTCTGCTGGACTCTTTCAAGCAGTTCCTGTCCTTCTTGAACTGAGGGATCAGAACTGAACACAATATTGCAGAAGTTGTCTCACCAGGGCAGAGCAGAGGGGCAGGAGAACCTCTCTGCCCTACAACCATCCCTTCTCATCCACCCCAGGATGGCGTTGGCCTTCTTGGCTCAAGGGCACAGTGCTGGCTCATGGTCATCCTGCTGGCCACCAATACCCCAGGTCCTTTCCAGCCACTCGTCCCCAGTCCTGTAGCGCTGCATGGGGTTATTGCACCCGAAGTGCAGGACCCGGCACCTGGCCTTGTAAAGACATAAGAAAACACAGAAGAAGAGACATAAAAGCAGCAGCATGAGGATAATGAGACAATAAAACCTGACATAAAGGCAGATGAACAGCCTGATGGCCTCTTCTCTCGGCATCGTATGATGCCACAGCTTTAAAATAGAGGCTTAAATAAAAAGGTATTTTTGTGGCACTTACAGAGGGTTGATTTCTGCTGAAACTGCGCTGAGCTGCAGCTGACTGCTGTCAATTCACATTTGTGCAAGTCAGGCAAACACCTCGGGAGAGGAATAAAATGATGCACAGAGGTGCAGATCTGCAGCCTGACTGCACAGAGGCAGGACCAAGTATGTGTTTGCAGAGGAAATCTGGAAGACACAAGATTATGGACACCCACTCAGATTAAAAACTGGAGCTTGACAACATAATTAACTGTGTGGATTGCCTAACCAGGGGGAAAAAAAAAAGCTAAGGATGAAGACACAGTGCTAATATTTGGCTACGAAAAAGCAACTAGAAACCTTTCAAATTTCAGTTCAAGAGGCAATGGTCAGCCTGGAAGTGGTGCAGGACGGAATCACAGCAGAGAACCCCAAATTGCAAAGGAATGGCGTAACATCCTGCCTTTAAAAATGTGGCCATTACTGGGCTAAGGAAAACTAAACCCAGAGAAACCCCAGTGACTTAGTGACGAAGACACTTAGCTCTTTATTCTGCTGGTATCTGAGTTCTCCTATTTGCAACAGACATGATTAAATTAATTCATCAATTAGTAAATGAGTTCAGTTAGCTCACAGCGCATAATTCATTTATTTTACTCTGTTAACAGGCACTTCCTAGTGCCACTTTGAAGTATTTTGCAAATTAATTTAATTTATTAGACATGATGAGAAAAGCGGAACTCGAAGGCAGAAAACAAAAGTTGTAGCAAAAACAGATGCAAAATTTAACTGAGATAATGCATAACATAAATAGCACAAGGCATCTGCCAGGGAGGACCATTCCCTGCTCAGCATTGCTGACCTTTCTGCAACTTCGTGGTTAAAACAGGTCTGAGATTACATGG
>NW_010161442.1:0-25114 GCF_000695765.1 Mesitornis unicolor | reverse complement strand
CCTGGGTTTTCATTTTGTACTCCCTCTTTCAGTCCCTCGCAAAGAATTTCATCAAGAAACTCCTTTTCCACAGAAGTGCTTTGGATTTCTTTCTGGTTTTAATACCGGCCAAGGAAATTCACTCAGGATTATCCCCGCAACTGTCTACTGCAGCAACTGCGAAGGTTACAAGGATAAAACGGTCAAAGTGATGACTGGGCTAATAAAGTATGTGCTATGTAACGCCAGCTGCAAAGGCCTTGACAAAGTAAAGTTTAAGAGAAAAAGAAGAGGCTTTAAATGCAAAATGTTATAGCTGTTTAACGTATGTACATACATCTGCACACCGAAGTCCAAAGGTAAAAGAGAAGAGCTCTGAATGGCTGTGGGGTGGTGGTGTTGGGCAGCACATGCAGAACTGCACACAAACCAGTGCAGAGGTGGGAGCAGCGCTGTTAGATGTGATCCACCTCGCACCAACGCTGCCTTTGTTACCAGCTTGCCTTTGGCACGGAGAGAAAACTGCGAAGGACACACACTTGGCCAAGAAGGGAAAGCAGCTGAACCATGATAACTTTAACAGACTACTATTAAGCCCTCAGTAACAGGGTTTCTATCAATAACAAGCCCAAAAAATTTCCTCTTGTAATGGTGCAAAACACACAACTGGAGCTTCAGGGGGCCCGGTTTTACTGCTCCACGGCTGATGCAGCACTGAGCAGCAAAACACGGGTGGGTGTCCAACAAGTGCCCCTTGTCACGAGACTGGCGTCAGCCACGTGGTTTGTCTTTGTTCTGCCAAAATTTTGGCAGAATTTACGTGTCTGGAGCCCAGAGTGACATAACTCTGCTCAATAGCTGCTTGGGCATCGGCACGTGCCATATCAGAGCCTGGTGTTACCTGCAGTTCACAAGTGAAGGTGCCCTGCTTGGAGTAAAGGGACCTGCTCCCCAATCCATTTAGGCAAGAAGCAGCCTAAACACCATCTAAGCCTCCTGAAAGAGCTCAAAGCCTACCAAAATCCATGCCAACACCTTTTTATGTCTTCTCAGCCTTCAGCTTCACGCCACCCTGGTACACTGAAGCAGCACAGACCCGAAATACGAGGCTGAGCACCCCTCTGCAATGCTTGTGTTGTTCCTGGTACCCGAATGGGCTCTTTCAGAGGTGTCCAGAGCACCCCATGCTCGCTGCCACAAATGTATGCCCTTGGAGTGACTGATGCCCAAATCCTGGTCTAACACTTCACAAATAAGGTCCCTCTGAAGTGCTTCCCTCTATCCTGGTTATTTTGATCCGGAAATAATGAGAATTACATCATGTCCACACCCCGGCCATCCTCACACCACCAGAAGCGTTCCTTCAGCCTTTTCAGTCTCCTCCTGTCTCATTCCTCTTCTGCTGAAAATCGAGCTCTGCTCTGTGATCCAATGCTTTTTCACAGCAGATGTAGGACGTATTTCCTAATTCTGGCCCAGGCAGCGAGATCCACACCCAAGGGCAAAAATCCAGCATGGAGACATAAATTGGGCACCCATGTACTTTAAAAAAAACATAAAGATTCAAACCCAGCTCAGTCCTGGATAGTTCAAAAGACAGCGTATGTTGCCTGTACACGGGGACACAGCTACGCATCTCTTTGATCTGAAGCTTCAATCACACAACCTTTCTTGGGCTGCTTCTGTATTTCCATGGAAAATTAAGTATTATGGATTAAAGTTTGTGTATGGGGGAATTCTGGAAGTGCTTACAAGGATTGTAACCCAGAGAGAAGACAAAATTGATTCAAACTACAGTACAGCACTGAAGTTAAACAAGGAATGACTATGATTACATTTGAGGTACTGTAATTTAAGACAGACTGTTACAGTGGCTTGTTAGTTCTATTACTAATCATTGCATCACGCGTTACAGACACCTTACGGATTTCCCTCCTAACAGCCGCTGCTTTATCTGCATTTTTTGCAGAAGGAATTACAGTAACTTATGCTACGAGTGAGTAATCGTGTCAGGGGGTTGGTGAGGAAGATCTTCTGCATTTCCAGACTGGAGCAGTTCGCTCTTTACTGTACTCACTGAAAAAATCAAACTGAAACAGCACCCATCCTGCTTCCAAGGGCCATAAAAGTTATATTAGGTTTCCAGTTAAGATGAGGATAACGTGTATCCTGTCTGGATGCGACAGGATAGGTTAAAACACCTGAAACAACGGAAGTAAATATGCAAACTGCACTGTACAGACCTATAAAATACTGCAGACACGAAGCAGGAAGTCAGAATTCTGACAGACATGAGAATCCAGATTATGAAACTGTGAAAATTCATTTAAAGCTGTACAATTAAGCCCACACAACAAGTGCTTCTTTTTCTTCTCCTTAAGCACATCTCCCTCACTCCAAATGTCAATACGATCAACACATTGCCTTGTTCCTTGCCCCGAGTACAAAATCCTTCCTTTAAATCTCTTCAGGAAGGTTCCAGTACCCCAGTCCCAGACATTTTCAGATGCAAGGTAACTGATGGGGAAGGAATGGCTACAATGCCCCAATCAAATCAATCTTTTTTCTCCCCAAATCCATAGCACCACAACCCAAAAGAGACACAGAGCACTGCATCACTCCTCTCAATGTCCACCAGCACTATCTGCTCTTTGAAACACCCCGCGAGTCCCGCACAACGCCTCTGACCCTTCCTGTCAGGGACTCCTGAGCAAAGGGCTTTATCTCATTAATTCAGTGGTTTTTAGGAAACTACTTTTTCCTGCCAGTTTTTAAAACCCAGAGGAATTTTCTGGATATGCACTGACAGTGCATGAGTAATAGCTCTCTCATTAAACTACCAGGGAGTCATACAACAAAACAAATTGTTCAGCTTCCCAGTGTTTTTCCGATTTGCTTTCCCTTTCCAAGCCCTGTAGTGCTCACAAACATCCAAACTATCTGAGTGACGTCATTTCTAGTCAGAAACCCTAAAGGAAACAACATGTCCTTAGCGTGTTGCTCAACCCTCTGCTATTCTTGCAGTCATTTATTTTTGCCCCAGAGTAGTTTCAAAGCCGTTTTAATTTTTAAGCCATAAGAGCTAGTTGTGCCCATGTGAAATGCCTCCGAAGTCCGCCATCAAAAGCTCCTCTGGCACGAGAAGAAGGAGCTGTGCTGCGTTTGCTGCTGCCTGGCAGCCCTCGGTACGTCTCTTGTCTTTGTGCCAAACGCTCTCTCCATGCCCACGGCCAAAAAGCAGGGTGGTGCGGTGCGGGAAGCCGCAGAGATGTGAAAGACAAGAACAAACCCTGCTCTCCCACGGTAGGGCTCTGCATCTGCTGCTGCAACAGTCACGCTTGCTGCTCTTCCTGCGCCTGAAAAATGCTCCTCCGTGGGGAAACAAGACATTCAGCCAGGCTCGTGTAACGAAAGCACTCTGCACCTCTTCTGAACAGATGAGGGTAGCTGTGATTCTGGACTGTCTTCTATGTCATGGAATCATAAACTCAGAATGGTTTGGGTTGGAAGGGACTTTAAAGCTCCCCCAGTCCAACCCTCCCTGGGCAGGGACACCTCCACCAGCCCAGGCTGCTCCAAGCCCCAGCCAACCTGGCCTTGGGCACTGCAAGGGAGGGGGCACCCACAGCTTCTCTGGGCAACCTGGGCCAGGGCCTCATCACCCTCACAGTCAAGAATTTCTTCCTAATACCCAGTCTAAATCTCCCCTCTTCCAGATTAAAACCATTTCTCCTTGTCCTATCACTATCTGCCCTTGTAAAAAGTCCCTCCCCAGCTTTCCTGTAGGACCCCTTCAGGAACTGGAAGGCCGCAATAAGGTTCCCCTGGAGCCTTCTCTTCTCCAGGGTGAACAACCCCAACTCTCTTAGCGTGTTCCCATAGCAGAGCTGCTCCAGCCCCTGATCATCTCTGTGGCCTCCTCTGGACCCACTCCAACAGCTCCATGGCCTTCTTATATTGGGGGCCCAGAGCTGGACGCAGCACTGCAGGTGAGGGCTCACCAGAGCAGAGCAGAGTGGCTCATTTCTACAGTAATTTGTGAGAATGAGGGACAGGACCCAGTCCCCTGCGATTTTGTTCAGGATGAAGCTTATACTCAGTGCTGATACCCACCTAAACGTGGTACCCATCATTTCAGAAACTAAATCCTATAAATGTTTTTCTGCATCCACCGCCAGCACGCAGAGTATCTGGTACGGTAACTCCGATTTGGAGAATGTACACAGCAGAGATGAGAACAGTCCCACATTTTTAAAAACAGAAGGAAAGAAACAGCAAAGCAGAACAAGATACCAAACTCAACTGAGATGAACAGGTTGGAGAATATTTGTATTTAACACATATTTTGGTAAGATTGCAGAAGGGCTAACAAACTACCATAGCTTTCAGAACAACCCTTTTAAAGGTGCACTTGTAATCCCCACATTACAGTTAGCAAAGGGAGGACTGAACAAAGGCAGTGTAAGGTGACCCGAGTTCAGTGTTTTAAGTGAAAAACGTGGCCTACTTCAGGAAAGCTCCCGCTCCTTCTGCCTAAACAAAATCCGAGAGCTGCAGAAGGAAAACCATTTCAGACAGCCCTCACATCTCATGTCACTTGAATTCTTTTAATGAGCAGCAGAAAGCAAAGGAATGAGATGATAAACTGAGAGCTCCAGACCACAGTTCCCAAAAAGTGGTGAGGAAACCCATTAAACGTACCAAGCTCACTGACCTCACTGATTTCTCCAGGCCAGGGCTAGAAAACACCACAGATGAACGCTTATTCCATCGCAGAGGGAACTGCTGGTACCCTGCTCTCTGTCTGCCTCCAAGTCAGTGGTTTTGATGCTGAGGAAGAATCGGCAGCTTTAAATCCACATATGAGACAGATGAAAAAGTTGAGTGATTTGAGTCAGTGAGAGACTTTGAGTAAAAGTTGAGCAGAGACCCCAGCCCAGAGCCTCAGGGATGTTCAAGAGCCTCGCTGCTCATGATTTCACTGAAAGGCAGGCATTCAACCTCCTCTAAGGACACAGGTTGTCAGGATTTGCCTCTTTACATTGCTATATAATTGGCAACAAAGGTGGGAACAACTTGCCAGCTTTGCTTGTCACATCATCCTTATGAAAGCGTGCAGAGATACCGATGAGAAACGGGGATTCTCGTCAGGACTGAAATACACCGCAGACACCGTGGCAGATGGCACTGGATGAACTGAAATGGAATTGAAAAGTTCAGGGTATTTTAGAGAAGGTTCATGTACGACAGAACAAGGTAACAGCTTCAAAAATACAGAATAGTAAAGAGAGACAAAAAAGTACTCCCATTTATCCTGCTCCCGACATATGGAGATGTTCACTGAACTAAAACAATTATATTTACGGTCACAACTCAATAGTGATTGGTCCCAATGCATGGGCACCTACACAAACACTCACAAAGCCACCACTGCCTGGTTTGCAGTCCAAGAGGAGAGGGAATCTCTCTTTGCCTTTGGTTAAATGCAAAGCACGGACAAAGCGTGGACCTCACAAGAAGATGCTAAACCCAAGACTTTAAAAGGGTTAAGAAATCATGTCCTTGAAAGGACAGATAATGAAAACACTCAACATAATTAATTAGTTAGTACAAAAGAGCAGGAATAAGCCCCAGATCTTTGGTAATTGTCCTCTCGAAGGACTCCACCACCTCTCTCGAAATCTTTGGCAGCAGCTGCTGTCAGAGATGTTACAGGAGCAGACCCCACAGGTCTGAGACTCTGCCGCTCCCCTGCTCCCAACACACGGCTCATCTCTGCAGCTCCACGTTTCAGAGACAAACACGCTACTGAAGCGGAGTCTGGGCAGCGTTTCCGAAGCTGCAGGGCCCACTGGGGCAGCTGATAGCTCCTCATTAAAAAAGGCAACAAGAAACAAGAAGAGCCACCTCTTTTCCAGGCGGTGAATGTCAGCGGCATCAGACTGACAACTTTCAGGATGAGGTCACCTCCGGCTCCTTTCAGGAATGAAGCGACCAAGCGCAATTAACAATCATTTAAAAAGTCCTTTCACAAAGGGACACTAAACTTTTATTATCTCTGCTGAAGCCTAATCAAAAGCATCACAACGGGCTTGTTGACTGGTTTTTTAAACCAAAATACGATAAAAGACAGAAAGAAACCGGTAATTAAGAAGAGAAACCCAGTTTTCTTAGGTGCAGTAGCGTTTTGACAGAAAATATATATTATCCCCCAATTCCTTAAAAGAGTAACTCACTACTTACTACTGAGCCGTGGCAAAACATAACCAAAAGTTCTAATTTAAAAAAAAAAATGCTTAATGGGTAAATAAATGTGCTCATGACACTGAAACTTAAATGGGAAGTGTAAGCAATAAGCTGTAATCACTGTCATGAAATGTTACTGGCTTTGGGTCTAATTTTCTTCTGCACAGGGTTCCAGCTGCATAAAAATACGTTTCTTCGCGTGCCAATTTTATGGTACGAATTCTGAGATGTTCACTGCAAGGATGTAAACTGGTTTGTATTTCACACTATTTATTATTTCTATTTGTTTCACTGTATGTGTCAGAGGAAAAAAAGAAAACCCACAGCGGTCTAAGAACCAGAGATCCAGAAGCATTTGGATAGCGTCTCACCAGATACAAATGTTTTCTGCTAGGTGAGCAGAATCACCCTTGAGATTTCAGGGATGAACTCCATCTCCAGCAAGCACAACAGGAGCTCGGACACTTATGCAAAGACTTAGTTGCCTCCACACAGCACCTATGCCTCCTGTCATTTTAGGTGATGTGCAGTGTCCTGCTTGGCCAGGCAGACCATTTTTGTAATGCTTTAAGATGTTTTTATTTTTGTTGTGGACATTAAAGGCCCCACTGCTGCTTATCAGGAAAGATATTTTGATATTGGTGTCTCTAGCCACAGGCAGGCAGAATTGCCAGATCAGATTTACCAGCAGAGCTTCAAGGTGCAGATTAGACCTTGGCAATTGGCTTTCACCCAGAAACTCAAGTCCTTAAATCCCTTCTAAAGTGCAATTACTTTTAAAAAGATTTACTGTTATAACCCCAAAGTGATCCTGCTGCTGTGCAGTGCACGCTACGCACCCGAGTGCTGCCTACAGAAGCTTTACATGGACGCACGGGTCCTCCTCTCCCAGTTGCACGTGTGAACAATTTTCACAGAATCACAGAATGTGTTGGGTTGGAAGGGACCTTTACAACTCATCCAGTCCAACCCCTGCAGTCAGCAGGGACATTGGCACCACATCAGGTTGCTCACAGCCCCATCAAGCCTGACCTTGAATATCTCCAGGGATGGGGCCTGCACCACCTCTCTGGGCAACCTGTGCCACTGATCTACCACCTCATGGGGAAGAACTTTTTCCTCATATCCAACTTAAATCTCCCCTTTTCTAGTTTAAAACCACTATCCCACATCCTGTTGCTGCATGCCCTAGTGAACAGCTCTTCCCAGATTTCTTATAGGCACCTTTTAGGTACTAGAAATCAATTTTTTGAGATCAAGCACAATTTAGGACAAAAGAATAAGGCTCAGGACCTGGAAATGAGAGGGTTAAGTGGCAAGTACGCAGAATGGAGGGGTGCAGCAGCAGAAGCCCACCTTGCCCACTGGATTGTGTGCCCCAGATGCCTGATGGACAGACAAGGAGCAAGCCAGCAGCCCAGAATAGCAGCGGGGCAGGCGGAAGGGAAGGAAACACAGAGTCTTAAGCAAGAGGTCAACCCAGTCTGACCGCATCAGCATTTCAAGTATGGTTTTCCGAGGGACTGAACTCCATAAATCCCTGCTGGAAACAAGAAGCAGCTCTGAAGGCTGAGGATCACGGACCGAGGATGCTGTGCCACGAGCAGATCATTCTTCAACTGCTATTTCATATCCATTTACAGCTGGGTGAGTGTAAACAAGGAAGTCACGTGGCATCCGCAGTGTCACCGAGTGACTTCCTCAGTGTCACACAGGCTCAGAACATCGCCTTTAACACAGATTAGCCCATCCAGCGCCTGCAAAAATGGGAACCTTTAAGCAACTCCTATTAACAACGCCCATCTCAGCCATCCTCCATGACTCAGGAATCCGTTTCTGGATGCTAGCGTGTGTTTTCCACTTCCTTTCCCTGCAGTCTATAGAACAGAAACGAATCTGAATGCTGACACAGTAAGCAGATTGATTGCAGTTATTTTACTTTTTGGACCCAGTCCCAATTTCAGGCTGATCTGGTTCTCCGATAGCAGGGTGTGCATTGTCACGTAGTTTGTAAAAGCAGTTGCTACACTGATTTGACGAGATACGCGAGGCTGTGCATCTGCATATCAGAAAGCCAGATCGTGCACGCTGCAGATGCATCAAATTTTCTCAGAATAATAAACTGGAGATTTACTGAAAACAATATGGAAATCATTTTATGGGCTTCTTCCAAACATGCAGATATAAATACAGGTCAGATCTGCAGAGAGCGTTTGAATTTGCATCGTTGTGTTTTAAAAGCAATTTGAAAAGATTTTTTTTTTAACAGTTCAGAAAACAAGCCTGGGATACAGCAGATTTGGGCTGTTTTCTCCTCCTCCTCCATCCCTAACCATTGATCTTTGCGAAAAAACTCAATTTTCAGTCAATTACACAAATAACAGATGAAATTTTCCAAGTGCTCAGCATCCAGAAGGTGTCACCACCACCTGGAATTAGGCACAGAGCTGCCGTCTTTGCAGGCACTTTGAAAATCTGGTCTTTTAAAGGATGGTTATACACTTAAAATGGACATTTATTAATTAGTACCTATCAGCAAATATAAGCAAGCATATCTGAAGTACACAAGGGGCTCAGGAGCTCGCTTTCCTCCACGCAGTAAAACCAGCACTCGCCGCCCCTTTTCCTCCTTTTCTGTAATACTGCTTGTGCAGCAATAGCTCTGTTGGGAATTCTGAGAAAGTTAATCTCTGGTTATTTTATATCATTGTTATCTCATTCTTGGACACAATTTTATTAACTTTATTTAAGAAGGAATGCGGCCTTGCTGATATAAATGGCAGCATGACAACTACTCGTATGTACCTTTTAAAGGGTATACATACCATTTTAAGCCGATTTTTGACAGAAATTCAAACCCTAGGACAGGGCTATGATATAGCCCGCACATAAAACTTCAGACCAAAACCTTAAAGCTTCCAGGCATCTCACAGGTGATCGGAGGAAGAAGATCCTTTACCGTGTGTTACTTGGTTAGCATTTCTTCTAGTAAATGAACCGTAACTTTTTTTAAGCAGGCAAATTACTCTCTCACAAATGGATTGGTTCTACCAGACCAAGCAAGACAGACAAACAGTGAAATCTTATTTCTGGCAATAAATATTAAGCTACTTCAAACTATTTTTCACCCCAGAACCGTGCACTAACAAGTCCACTCAAAGGAGTCTCCATCCATGAAACACAGTAATACGTAAAAAAGGTACCGTGACTCTCAATACAAAGGTGTGGGACCCATCTCCCAGATGGGAAGCGTTACAAAAATGTAATTACACACACATATTTTTAATATTAGGCAAATGAGACATCTCGCACGCAGCTCCGGTCTTAGGGCAGCGATCACAACTGAAACGCGTGGCTGATCATAAGGAAAAAAGAAGAAATTATTCAGAGCAAACCACAGAATCACAAGGGATGGGTGATGTATTTTTTACCACCCTCCTTGCCCTACTCCCATTTCAGCATTTTAAATGGTTTCAGGATGCTTTAAAAAAAAATCTTACTTCTTCTTTAAGCTGCCTGGTGATTTTCCTGCAGACGCTATCTCAGCGCCACAGTCAATACAGCTAACGGCATTAATTGATTGCTTTCTACTGAGGCCACGCCAGCGCCTCCCTTCACTTTCTCTTGAGCAACAAACAAACGGCCCGGGTAACGAAAGTATTAGGAGATAGCATCGACAGAAATAAAACCTATTTTACAACAGCAGAAAACAAATAAGGTAATATGTACAGGCTTCACACAGGCTGTTTCCATTCTGTGTTTAAAATGCCAGCTGAAGAACTCAGTGGAGCACAACTGAAGTGAAATAAGCCACGGAAAAGGGATGGTTTTGACCTCGTTGTTCTGAACTTTCTCTGTAGCATCTAAAATAATAATAATAATAATAACAATAATAATAATAATAATCATCATCATCATCATAATCCACTGTGTAATCCAAGCCTTGAAAAAGTCAGTAAACCTCCTCTCCCGTAGCAACTTCCTGCACCTGCCCCTACAGGTAACAGAGGATTAAAAGGATCAGAATTGCGATGTTTATGAACTCTTTTTTCTCCCGTTCAGCGGGAGGCTCATTTCTTACTTTTAAAATGAAAGGAGTGGCTGTGTTTTTTAAAAAAATAGAAAAAAAAAGAAAAAAAAAAAGGAAAGAAAAACAACATAATGAAAAGGAAGCACACACCCATATGGAAAAAAATGGCCAAAGACGAGGCACGCTTATTACAAATGCTTTGTAACCCTGTCAGCGACAAAAACAAACAATTAATTAAACAGGAGGGAAACGTCACGGTTTTCTTTCCTGTGTGTTCTCACTGTCCACACTTCCATCGAGGACGCGTGCTGCTCTTAGGACTGCTGCGATGTTTTAATACCAAGCGTAACAGCAAACAAACTTCCAGTCAGGGCTGCAGCTGTAAATATTTTAACGGTGTCCGTGCAATCCCGCAGGCGGCAACTAAGAGCAGGGGTTCTGATGCAGCAATTCAATTCCTGCAGTTCCTAAAGCACAAAGCGTGTGTAAACACTATCGGGACCTCTGCTTATGTCAGAAATGCAAATCTGGGGCTTTGACAGATCCACCACCCAAGAGGCTTGTATTAAACATACTTGCACGTTCCTCTGCACCTTTATTCGCAGCTACTACAGCATTTTAACATCTGCAAGAGATCTGCTCTGTTTTCATGGCAAAAAAACACCTGCCTAAGGATAGTGAATAATTTCTGCATGGTCTCACATAAAAAAGACTAAACTCCAACTACTGCATGAGCTGGCTTGGCCACACATCAAAGGTTTGGAAGGGTTTAAATTTGCAACAGGTGACCACGTTCAAGATAGATTTTTCACATCCCGTGTAACCAAATGCTACAGATTTCTGCCTGGCAATGAAGAAGACAGTGAACACCACGGAGCTGTTTGAGCTATTAAATGTGCCCTAACACCGGGCTGCCATCTCCTCCCCAAAACTGCTTCCAGGGTGCAATGTGGGTGCAGCCGTCCCAACTGATGCAACCTGGGCTAAAACCACCAACGTGCAATGCAACAGCGAGCAGGGGGTTAAGGTGCTCTTCACAGCAGGATGTGGATGCACCAGGTCTTCATCCTGCTGTCAAATCCATGTGGTTTTCATCAAAAAGTAGGTCCAAACTCTCACCTTGCCCAACCGCTGGATGTAAAAACCTGCAGGTGCTGGTCTCTAGTAGGATTTTTCAGTACAACACTGCTTATTAGTTATTCCTTAGTAAATACACGCCTTTTTGGCAGCGAAAATAAAGGCTGTAACTTCCTGCAGCAGTCATTCACATCCATTTGCGCTTCAAAAGGACTTGCTCTATTACAATAAATATTTAAAATGTGCCGCACACAACTTCATACAACTTAACGGGCTAGAAGAGCCATTACCTTAAACAATAGCGTGACTGTACCTCAGTGGAGAGGTCACAGCCAGGGCTGTAACCCTGCCATAGTAAATGAGCAACAGTTAGGGATTAGTCACGGTGAACTATGTCCAGCCTTACTGCACTTGTAGTAAAAGATCCCAATAAAAGCTTCGTCAGTCCAGGTGTGATAATGATTTAAAGTTACTTTACCTTCCTGTCTCAGTCAATGAGAAGATCTTTAAGTGTGGAAGATGCCTTTACACTGATGTGTTGTGCATTTGTAATTGCAGCTCATCCCTCATCTTCCTGTCTTTTATTTGTCAGGTAACTCCTTTAACTCCTTCACCTGCAGCTCTCAGGTCACTTCAGCTCCTGGGAATACCCACCACAAACTCTCTGTTGTGCATCACCTGCTTTCTCTGTGGCTTTGTTAGAGCCAAAAAAACCCAGCAGATAATAATTATGGTCTTCTACATTTTGGGTGGTTGGGAGCACTCTTTCAGGTTATCAAGCACAGAGCTGGCCCATAACACTGCTCCAAATTTTTGCTACATACCTACCCATCTACTCACCCCCTCCTACCTCCTCTCTCACTTGCCAGTCTAATTACCCGCCCACTCGCAATTTTCTCTTACTCACGCAGTAACCCACCCATTTACATGTTTTCATTCATCTCCCCATTCAGTTACACAACTTGATCCTCAAACACCTCCAATCCACTCACTAATAGTAACTCCACCTCCGATGGTACTGTCCTCACCTCCACCATCAACATCCCTACCCCGCATCGAGCTTCCCGGTACATTACAGCGGTAATGCTTCAGAAAGCAGAGGAGGTTTGGGGTGAAGGTACTGGGTCATGACCGTAGGCAGCTCCAAAGGCACTGGCTCAGGCCAGCATGGCCAACTCACACCAACCGGCCTGGGTCTCATGGGGTGACAGCAGAAACAGCATCAGTTTGTCCTCTTCATGGCCTGGGAGGATTTGTTTTTGGGGGAAATTCATCTGGTTCTTGGTGGTCAAGACAAGGGAAAACCTTGGAGCCAAACCTGCTCAGGCACCCAAGGCTTCTGGTAGTGAGGACCAAGTCCTGAGGAGCAACCACCAACCAACCAAACCCCGAAGCCCACCAAAACAAGTGAAACTATCAAAAGAAACAAGAGTTATGAAGTGAGGTAGCTTTGAGAAAGAGGATAATGGAAAGCTGGGTATTAGAAAAACCAAAAAGACTCAAATAACAACATTACAACTCCCACTATTTCTGCCACTAACACTGCAACATTTAAGTTATACTGGCGTAACTCCCCCATGCAAAAACATTTTCATTTCCGCGTAAAACTGGACCTTTCAGGTAATTTTCATCCATTTTTCAAGTGATACCAGAGCAGACCACTCTTACACTGAATAAAATACGCGTCTGAGAAATTATACTATTAGCAGTTCAGTTTAAAACCTATCTTCAATCAGTGTAATTTTCCCAAATCCCAAAGAACTTAGCATGCAGCACTTAAAGGAAGCGATACAGCTAATATTCGAGGCACGTAATACTATGCGCTCGTATTTACGGGCTGTTAACAGCACAGAGAGAAGAATTACTGAAAGATGAGGACGCAGACTTAAAATAATATGGTGAAACAAAAGAAATGGAAAAATTTAGGCTAAATATCAGGCAAAGCAAAATCTTGCCATCAAACTTTGCAGAAAAGACTGCAGAAGATGGGAATGGAATGCCAAGTTCTTGGAGTATCTCTAGCCATAAAACCACAGGAGGAAAAAAAAATGTAGCAGCAAACATGTCCTGGCAAGACGACGGTCTGGATGATCTAATGCACTTTCCATCTCTACCATCTATGATGCTGTAATTCCGTAGGAGCATTCAGCAGAGGGCTGGCAAACTTTCGCAGCAGCTCAGTCAACCGATTATTGTGTGATACATAATCAAAGTGTTCAATTAAAAGGAGGTGCTCGTAGCTGGATGCTGCAGTGACGCCACGCAACGCTCCTTCAAAGCTGCGCGTTACGCTGCCAGCAGAGATCCTGATCTGAATGTGTGCAGTAATTACAGAGTTGCGGGTAGCTCTCCTACACAGGCAAAACAGAATTTAAGTAATTAAAGAGACAATCATCATCTTTCTTGCAAAATGCCCGGGGTCAACTTTTGACAGCAGATTTGATAATGCAGAGTGCAACCCTGCCAACATTTATGCATGCAAATAGCTTCCCTCATACATGCAAGCAAGCGTCAGCGTGGCTGGAGCTACACTACACGGCGTTTTTAACTATTTACTCTTGATTTGTGCGCAGAGAAAATCCTCCCTTAGGGTAAAATACCAGATTGTTTCTCAGATCATGTGCTTTGTTTGCTATTTTCAAGTTATTAGGTAAGTATACAGGCAGAAAGAAGAAAGCGCAAAACCAACATATGGCACGAGCACACCTCTCCTTTTTAAAGCATGTGCATGAGAAAAACAGACTACAGAAGTAACAAGTTAAAGAATCAGGAAGGTAAAGAGGAAAATACACAGTAAGTGAGAACAACTGCAAAAAAGAGTGCAGAAAGTAGGCATACAGAAAGATGATCTTTCACAACATGAAGAACTGTGCCTGAACCATAGCTGCCCCAAAATCTTCTCTGGAGACTTGGGTTTGGGGGTGTTTTGCAGGTTTCTTTTCCTGGCCAGTGGAAATTCTACCCTAATTCTTTAGGATTAAGATTGGGTGTGATCTGTGCGATTACAGACAAATTCACAAATTTTTGTGAAAAGTATGAACAGAAGAATGATTTTGCTATTTGAGAAAATGCCAATTTGATCAATGCCATGAGCTTATCAGGCTCTGTAAGTATTATAAATATTACTATAATTAATATAAATACTATAAATATTATTCCCATCTATTTATTTACATTGATGACTAGACATTTCAGTAATGGATGGACTCCTCTTTGCCAGCATACGATGTTACTAACTCTACTCCTAAGTACTCATGCTTTGAGGATGGAAATACAAAAGGAGTACATCATTGTACACAGGTGCTCATGTGAAATGGAGACACCTAAAACCCACATGCCAAAGGAAATGAAGGAAGACTAAAAACCAACAGACTGCTTGGAGAACATGGTTAAATTAGCTCTTGCTTGAGCTCCACCGTGGTTAAGAGATGGGGAGGTGCAGTTTCCTGAACAGGTTGAACTCCACGGGATAGACCCAATCTCCTCCTTTGCTTCTGGCCATGAGTTCCTGCCAGCTCCCCATCAGCACCAGCAGTTATGCAGCTATGCAATGAGTTGGATCAGTTCTGATTTTTCCAAAAGAAAAGAAAAGGAGGAAAAAAATCTAGTTTTCAACCAGGTCAGCAAATTGAGTGGTTCACACTGAGGCCACACACTCATCAGCAACGACCATGGAAGATGCTCAGGGGCTGGAGCAGCTCTGCTACAAAGACAGACTGAGAGAATTGGGGTTGTTCTGCCTGGAGAAGAGAAGGCTCCAGTGGGACCTTATAGCGACCTTCCAGGACCTGAAAGGTGCCTATAAGAAATCTGGGGAAGAGCTGTTCACTGGGGCATGGAGCGATAGGATGAGGGGGAATGGTTTTAAACTGGAAAAGGGCAGATTTAGGTTGGATATGAGGAAAAATTTCTTCCCCATGAGGGTGGTAGATCAGTGGCACAGGTTGCCCAGAGAGGTGGTGCAGGCCCCATCCCTGGAGATATCCAAGGTCAGGCTTGATGGGGCTGTGAGCAACCTGATGTGGTGCCAATGTCCCTGCTGAGTGCAGGGGTTGGACTGGATGAGCTGTAAAGGTCCCTTCCAACCCAAACCATGCTGTGATTCTGTAAGATGCTGACCTTGAAACTGCAGGTGAAGTCTGCAGAGCAGCTCAACTCATGAGGTACACTATAGTCACACTAAAACATCAACTATGAGACAACATGCAACAACCATGGTAATCCAAAACCTTGTCCACAGAAGATAATATCCTCACTTTAAATAGTAACCCAGTGGTAAGGGCTCACCTGGGAAGTTGGGTGCTTCTCCCCCTCCTACAAGTCCAAAAAGCAGCAGCCTTCAAGCAGAGGTGTGTGACTTGGGCTGTGACTGCTCCCTGCCCTCCCACTGGAGCTGGGCCAGCACAGGGAGGAATTCAGATTTCACTGCGCCATAAAGAGAAAGCACTGGAGGGCAAGTGTGACCCCATGAGAAAGACTCCCATGAGAAAGGGCAGAGCCCTACATTCTGGTCCCTTCTCCAGGAATTGCTCATGCCTACTGCACTGAAGATTAGATAATATGTATACACAGCTCCTTTTATACCAAAGCTTGAAAAATACATCCTATGAGGTATGTAAATACACTTAAGAGCCAGTGAGAGCTCTGCCCTAACAGGAGTACAGCATATACCTAACCTGTATTCTTGGAAATATTTTTATTTTTGGTGGATAAAAGTAAATCAAAGAGCAAAGCTGAGATCTTCACAGTTATGACTCACTTCAGCCAACCTCATGTTTTGGCAATAAGACAGCATACACTCTTCTCACAGGAGCCTGTAATAACAGGTCAGATGGGGAATTTCAGTAGCCGCTTAGGTCCTTAAAGTTACAATTCAGGTGCACAAACTTTTATTATAAGCTAAAAAGGCCTGCTAGCTCCCATTTATTGCACCAGCGAACCCCTGAAGTCGCAGCACTGCCTAAAAGTGGCCCAGTATGCAGGCAGACATATGGGATCACCACACTGAAAACACACGGATAAAAGCGGCTTCTCTTCATACTTCATGTTGCCGGAAACCAGGCACTTTTATTTGGCTTAATGAACGTATTTATTTTTAATGGTGATATTACCATTCTAGTAGAGCAATGGAAGAGGAAGCGCTCCTCCTTTCCAGGTCCAATTCTGAGCTCATAATTTGGTATGCAAACTTCAGCTGCAAACTCTGCATTTGGATAGCTACGGGCCACAAAGAACCCAACTCAAAACATTTACAAAGCAAACAACAAGAAAAAGCCAAGAAATTCCCTATACCTTGCCTGTGAATTTTCACATGGGAATCCCTCAGAAATCAGCACTAATGAACACTACCAAGACACTGCACAGACCTGAAAAGTCAAGCAGTGCACTGGTTTACTGGAAGGCATCATTACTGCACACCCATGCACCTAATTCCAGATTGTGTGTTTTCCTTCTATGCAATTTATGGCTTACGTTTAAAAAGCTACCATTTACGATCAGAGAGCAGTGCTGTTAAACCTGTTAAACCATGGGAAAATGTAATCTCTACCCCAGGTACTTTAGATTCTCTCAATCGCATTAGGTGACATCTTAAAAACTGCAAAGAAATAGAGATGGCACAACCATACACATTAAAAAAAAAGCCATCAGGTTTCAAAATACAATTTTTTCTGTTATTTTGGGTGTGAACATCCCTGCGCACTGTATCAATGGTAACAGCTCCTCAAACTGGTGGTTTTCAAGAGCAGCAATGTCCCTGTCCCACAGGCAGGTACACAGCAGTGAACTGAAGATCTACGACTCCTCCTCCAACAGGTCCTGCTTGTCATTTCTCTGTAAATGAAACTGCTCCAGCGTAACCTGAGGAAATTCGATCCACCGCTTTAATACAGGTTTAACAGTTAACAATTTAGGGGCTATAAAAATTTGCAACTGCCTTACTTTTCCCATGATAAGATAATGATAGGACAACAGTGATTTTCTGGTTTTGTCGCCTTTTTCTTTTTTAAGTCCCTCCTGAGAACATCCTGATAAGCCTACAGTTAAAGAAACGATTTTCAGAAGATATGCAGCTAATTCCCCAAAAGTCTTGGCAAAAATCAAACTCTGAATATCTAATTAATTTACCGTTCTTTATTTGTTTAATTCAAGTAAAATATTTTCCTCCGCCCTTTCCTTTTCATAGGCTTTTCACACCCACATAACAACCAAGTGACTCTTCCCTGACCCTGCCTCCCACGCCTTTTGGTACAACTGCTCGCTACAAAGTCATCCGCGCGCGAGCTCTTCTCCCAGAATCTGAAGGAAGCACTTTAAGGAAAAGAAACCCAGTACAATGCTAAACCTTTTCCTTTTTTTTTGCTTTTAAAAACCACTGGGTTTATTTGCAGTAGGGATTTGTGGTGTACAACGGCCCAAGGAGGAACAGCAGCTGTGGTGGACAGTCAGGACGCAGCACCAGTGACTCCTGTAGCTGATATCTGGAGGGGATCTGGCACAGACCACGATACATTCAGTATCTGCTTTCCCCACCGTCCAATAAAGTACCCATGCAAACCGATGTTCTGAAAATCCAAGAGCTACAGGATCATAAACATCAAAATCCAAGAGCCACAGCATCTTCTCTAAAAGGCAAACACCGCGCTAACTCTGGTGAAGCACTGAGGTAAAGTTAAGTATCACTGTCCTCAGTTTATCGATAACTAAGAATAAGTAATGACCTGCCCAAAAATCCCTCCCCGAACCAGCGGCAGAGTTGACAGCATACCCAGGGAGGACGACTTCAGACCCAGCTCCATCAGCCAACGTGATTCCTTCTTGCCAACAGTGTGTTAATGGTTTGGGTTTTTTGAGAAACCACTAATTGGTATCTTTTTCCTTGGGATTTACAGAGCCACTTAAAAATAACAGCGTTTCTATTCTAGGCGTATTTTTAGGAAAAGTATCGTTAGGTTCAATTCCAGGGACCGACATTTGATTTTCATGTGAAATTCAAGGAGACTGAAGCCTTGTTCATTCAATGAAGGGGAACAGGAAAATCACAGTGTAGCTGTGACCCCGGGAGGACAGGATCTCAAAGCGGGAGGGCTGGCCCACCCTCTTTGCTTAGCACCAATCTTAGCAGAGGTTTGTAGGTTAAAGGTGGGAGGGAGCAGCAATTTCAAATCATTTTTAGTCGACCTGATCGACAAAGTTTCCCTCCCTTATGTACAGGCTCATAAACTGCAGCAGGCCAGCTCGTGTTTTCTGCAAGAGCTGTTGCAGTGAAAAACCGAACACACCTTGCCACGTTCAAAAAAGCTTTCTTTCAATTACATTCAGCAAGATACCATCTTAGCACTGAAAATGAGAAGTACATAAACTTACCAAATGCATTATCAGGGGAAGCATCAGAAATGAAGTTGAGATGTTATTCAGCAGTCAGCACCTAAGCTCCTGCCTGGCACAAGATAAATCCCACAGGCAGCAGGTACCAGAACCTCTCTCCTTCGCTACCCATACCCGTACGCTCGCTGCCGTCTTCTGAATGTACCACTGACAAAAGAAACCGCATAAGACTGCTTCCCTAATGCTTCAGAACTGAGTCAGTAGGTCAACAATTCCTCCGGTTTCGGAGCCAGACCAATTCCCTTAAACACCCCTCTATTTTTTTTTCAGATGGAGAAGCCAACCGTCTCCTGCCAGTGGCAGCCCATCTGCTTCCAGAACGGCACCAAACCGCTCCAAACCACCACCTCCTTTTGGCGCAGACATCCGTCCTGACGCAGCTCCCATTTTGTCTCTCACGTCTGGGAAAAACCACGAGAAAAATCTACTTACAGTCGAAAGGCAGCCGGGAAAACTGCTCCTTGTGCACCTTGCGCGCTGCTGCCGGCTCTCAGCCCACGTCCTCGCTTCCCGGCCCCGAAAAGGAGCGGCGTGAAGAAGGGCACTTCACGTTAATACCAAACCTATCCCCGCTCTGCCTCGCTCCGTGCAAGCACAGAACATCCTGAGTGTGCATTTCAGGCGAACAAAGAGAAAGCTCTGAAGCTGCTATCCCTCTTCCCGATCCATGACTCAAAAACGTCTGGTTGAAAACTGGTTTCGTAATAACCCTTTAGTACCACCTACTCGCATCACACAGTGATTCTTGCAGCAAATGCACAGGAAATCACCAACAAGTGCCAATGGAGCTCCTATTCCAAGAATTAGCTCTTTCGGTTATTCCTTCATCATTTGGAAACTGAGATGCTTTTACTTTCCCTATTGCACAGGAGATATATATATATATATTTTTTTTCAAGAGCTTTTAACTATGATCTTGTAAAATACTTTCTTGATAAATCACCAGTTGAAAACTTGCCCACTGTAAAAAAAAAAAAAGCAAGCATTTCACAATAGTCGTTCCAGAAAATACAGTAACTGCTTTCTGGAAATAACTCACTGGCCAGAAATCAAAAGGGCAGAATTCATTTCCAGCGATGGTTCGCATCCGACGGAGCACACAAAGACGGCGTAGTCAGCCACGTGCCTTTCTGACCACCAGCAGCAGCCCCCTGACTCACCCAGCCACAAGATGAGTCGCCGCGAACGATTTCCTCCTCTTCCACGCTCCCCCAGGGTGCTCCGTGCCGCTGGCATATCCTGAGCCTAATCCCGACTTTGATGGAGATTCCAAAACTCATCTGGAAAGGCTGTGGCCACCAGTAAGGACGCAGCCATCTGCCAGCTCCTGCTTTGAGTCACCTGTCAGCAATACAAAAGGAAATTACTCAGCAGCGAGCACGTGGAAGCCACTGCTACGGTCCCTGGCGTACCCCCTCCAGGAATCCCAAATTCTCCCATCACCCCGGAGGAAAAGCGTTATATCCTGTAGCACTGAAGGTGAAACTTGAATAAAAAGGCAAAAAAAAAAAAACCCATGACAGGATGGCAGACAGCATTTCGGGTGGGTTTTCAATGCCAGCATCACTGAAGCTGCCACGGAAAGGGGGGACAGAAAAAAAAAAAAGACGACATTTCACAAACACTAGACCTTCACTGTGCGTGACAGGAAAAATAATTAAAACAACTGAGAGAACTAATCTGTGGCTGCTTCGGAAGTTAACTCTTCGAAGGAAGTGATTAAGTAAAAGAACAAAAGCAGAGTGTTTGTTTATCAAACAAGTAAACTTAACACCCGAGAGTGCTTACTCATGCCAGCGAAGATGCAGAGCTGTCACAGCCCTCCCCGCGGGCACAGGCTCACACAGGGCTGGGATCTTACCGATTATTAACAGTTACTACTCTAAAGAAAGAAATCTTTGAGGAAGTACGAAGCGCTGCTTTGCCAAAATGCCCAATGCTATCAGACAGGCAGCCACAACGTCCTGTGCCTCTTTATGAAATTCTCTTTATCCAACAGCTATTCAAACCAAAATTCACAGGGATTTCTGTGAAAAGACCTGATTAACCACCACGGTACTTACAAATTCAGACCAGCAACGGGAATTTTTTTGTTTCGTCGCAAATTACGCAGCTCCCACATGCAGCCCTCCGAAACAAGACTCCCAACTTCTCCCAAAAACCAGCAGACGAACAGAAGACAGTCAGCACGCGTGACGCTTTGAATCTTCAGGAATTTAATGAAAATTAATTAATACTAAAGATCTAATTGTCTAACCTGCTTCTGCACGCAGAAAGAGCCAGACCTGGTGCCTCTACCGTGGGGGAGGGAGGCCCTTCTTGTTCCTGTTTCATACTTGACTTTTTCCTGTGCAGGAGATGATCTAATGATCCAACGTGTCAGTGTATTGCTTCACCCTCTTTCGTGTGTCTCCTTACATTACCATATTTTAACAATTCAGCTCATTAGGAAGGAGACGAGGAACAAAACGGCAAATTATCCTTAAAAATCCATCACAAAGGCAGGAGTCTTTCCACGTCGCGTCCTGTACCTATCCGAAACTCCACGAGAGCACACAGTGGATGATGCTGAATGTAAACTGGCAACAAAGCTCCGTGAACCCAAGCCTCAGATGTAACCGTACCTGTCTGAGACACGAGACCGATCGATGAGCTCCGCAAAGGAATAATTTTGGGTCCTGCTCGATTCGCAAGGAAAAGAAACTCCCAAATGACAGCGCTTTATTGTTCCCAACGTGCTGATGCTCAGCTGCAGGCGCTATCAGTGAGAGGGGGCTGATGGATCTCATGTATAATAATCGAGCACGGGTGATGAAAGCAAGGGATCAAACCACATAAAGCCGCTACCAATCGACTCGAAATGGATCTGCAAAACCCTAAAATCCAAACATAACACGTACAGCACCTGCATTTGCATACGTAGGATGCCAGCCAAAGTTTCCGAGCCTTTTTATCAAATGCCTTGCTCACAGCAGAGCCATTCAGTGCCCAGCCCTTCAGCAGATAAGGGTTGGAGACGTCCTCGTGCCTGAAACCTCGCGTGGAATTACAACAGCAGGTTTGCTCACAAACTGGTTTCAGCAGGGTCCCCACGGCACACACTGAAAACCACCAGCTCCTGGGAAATGTTTCTTCAGCAAGTTTTGTGTATAATAGCACGTCCTATATTTAAAGCTGTTTACGACTATTTCTAAAGAAGAGCCCGTTCTGAAGCAGCTTCTTTATTGTGATCAAACGGGCTGGATTTGTTCCCAGTTCAGGCTTACGTAAGGCCTTCAAGGAAGTAGAAACTTATTTTGTACGGATTCAAGCCAGTGTAGTAGTAGGTGCAACGGAATTACCCTGTTACACATAGAGCTTTACTAATAAAACCCTGCATTGCAGTCATAAAGTCAAATGCTGCATCCCGCTAGCACAAACAGGCAAGCCTTTCCTGCCATAAAATCAAAACCTACTCAGCCAAAGGAAAGACGGCAGGTAGAAAGTATCTGCTTTTTTTGGTATAAAAACATCACGCTCCTTCAGAAATAAACAACAGGTAGTAAAAAAGAACAAAAAACAACCACATTAAAAAGACAACCATTTTCAGATGCAGGATGTAAACTTCCTTAATGCTTGCTTTTTTTTCTTTTACAAATACGCTGCTGGTGTTTTGGTTTGTCTGAACAATTCACTCTGCTGGCAGGTACGTCCACTCTGTCTAATAAATAACACAGCTTTCTGAACCGTGGTCCACAGTACGGCCGTGTTAAGCTTATTCCCATGGGAATAATTCGCACTAGGAGGGAGCACGCCGAGGTGAGTTTGCACCCCAAAAACCCTTGCGAGGACACAGCACAGGTTAAGTCTGTATCAGGTTTGGTTCCCACAGCCCCAGGCCACTACTCCAGCAAGATCCATGCTTCCCAGGACCACCACGTACTGGTCAAGCCACACCAAATCTAACTCCGGCTTTAGGACCAAAACCTGGGTTGGGACCAGGTCTTAAAACTTGACCGCCTGCTATTCTGGGAATAAAACCACCAAGTTGGTACTGCAGCATCAGGCTGATCTTACTTCAGATGCTTTAAAAAACCCAAACACACACAAAAATCCTACTCCACTGAAGGAAAATGAAAGGTGGTGATCGTCTTCATGCGGTACAGAGGAGGCCTGGTCTAAGCGCCGTGGGTGCAGGGAGCCTGCTTCAGCCAACAACATCCGTGTCTTACGTGGGCTGGGAGGACACCACGGCTCCCTGAGCGGGCACAGTCAGTACACACAGAGGCAGTGAGGCAAAAACACCTACTTTGGTAGGTACATGTAGGTGTCTACATCCAAATAAACTGGTCAATCTCCATCTGATTAGGGCAGGCACTTTCATAGCACTCCCTCAATAACACCGCAGCTTCTCCTTCTCGACCACGTCCCATTTTGTGTTACATACAGAGGCAGCTCAAGGACTAAACCAGCTGCAAACTAAACCTCCTCTTACTTATAAATAAAATGTTACAGGACTGACCTTGCAGGTATTGCAGCCTCACCTTTCAGAGGGGTCCACAACACAGCACCAAGTACTACGCTAAAATGTACTTCAGAAAATACGGTCAGAGATGCTCCTCACCCTTCTGCACCTTCCTATTGCCAAGTCTCTTACCTGGGAAGTGGGAGACACATCCTGCTGCCTCCTCCTGTCCCCACAGCCCAGCAGTGTGCTGTAATTTTGGCAGTGCACATTCATGAGCTGAGTGGCAACCTCTCACCCCTCTGTCTGAATCATGCCGCTGCTCGCAAAGACATAAAAGATTCAGAGCACAAGAAAATGCGAGAGCAGTTTGACCCTTACCCTACAGAGAAAAGGACTTTTCTGGGCAATTTTAAGTCTAGGTTTCAATTTCTATTCTTAATCCACTTTCTGCATTTTATCTGAGCTGTATAAGCAGACCTCAAGTTAGGACAGCTACACTTCAAACATTTAATACTGCCACACTTTTTTACTTCCCACTTAGCTTGCTGGCAACTCTTAGACGTTTAACTCTTCTTATTCCTCCTACAGGCATCTTCCGTAACATTTTGTCATTCCAGCATTGGCAATTTCAGGGTTTTTTAGATTACCCCTCACAAACAGAGTGCACAAAAAGCCTGGAGGTGCAGGAGCCAACAGCAACGGCTGAATTCTGACCCTGGCACAAAAAGGATGACTTGAGGGGCATGTAAAACACTACAGACTTGCTCTCCTGACTTACTCTGGTAGCTACAACAGATGGATCACACAATCCAGTCCAAACAGCAAGCAAGTTTCCTGGTAATAAGAGAAAAGGACACGATGACCTCTAGGTAAAAATCCTAGGAACAGCAAGCACACATAAACATCAACCTGAGCAACTTTAATTCTGCGCCAGAGCTTGAACTGAAGATAACAGCAAAGACAAACACCCAAGACAGATTTAATTCCGACTGTAATTCACTGCGCACGCATGCCAAACTGCGGTATAAACCTCATGCCTTGTAACACTCCTCGGTGTAAGGCCTGTTCTTATCTCAGTGATGAATGTGGGTTTTCAGAAAGACCTGGGAGTCTGTTGCCATTTTGGTGCAGCTTTCTTTAGCGGAGAGGAAGCTGGAAGTACTTCAGGTTACGGGCTGGGGTGGAATATGTCCCAGTACTGATCTACAGACGCAGGGCATCTCGTGTCAGGGCTCTGTTGATGAGCTGTTGCATGGCTACGAACAAGCGCCTTATTGTTACCTCCCTCTTTCCTTCTCCCTAAAGCAAAAGTGTTTTAACCTTAGGTTTATTTTGTTTCCGAAGTTGGTTCAGTTCCTCAACAGGGAGGCAATACCTGCATGAACTCTGTTTTCTTGGCTTGAAGGTACAGACCTCTTAATTTTGGCATATACTTTATATAACAGAGTAAAAAATTCCCCGTTCCATTTTAGATTAACAAATCGTTCAAGAGCTCAGTTCCCCAGCCCTCAGAAAACCTGACAGGGTAACAGGGGCCGTAAATACTCATTTTCTGCCCAAAACAACAGAGCATTTCAGAAATAATGAGCACTGGGAGGAAGGTGGATTTTGGGGGGGATTTCCTTTCATAGAACCAAAGAATCATAGAAACATTTGGTTGGAAGAGACCTTTAAGGTCATCGAGACCAACCATAAGCTGTCCACTACTAAACCATGTCCCAAAGCACCTCACCTCCACATCTTTTAAACACCTTCAGGGATAGTGACTCCACCACCTCCATGGGCAGCCCCTTCCTGTGCCTGATAGCTCCTTCAGTGAAGAAATTTTTCCTAATATCCAACCTAAACCTCCCCGGGTGCAACTTGAGGCCATTACTCCTTGTCCTATCACTTGTCACTTGGGAGAAGAGATTGACACCCCCCCTCGCTATCCCCTCCTTTCAGGAGCT
>NW_010161441.1:0-22869 GCF_000695765.1 Mesitornis unicolor | reverse complement strand
TAGCCTTCATCAGAGTGAACGTCTGCTCATCTGTATGCAAATATCCGCAATTACACAAAATACATAGAGAGATCACATAACAGAAAGGTAAGAAGTCGTTTTCTTCAGTGGTTAAAAGGCCTCAGTTCTGTCCATCCTTTAGTAAATCCACCTGTCTGGGAAATCTTGGCATTTCCAGAAAAAGCAACATTCATGTTCTTTGTTTCATATTGCCTTGTTCCGTGTTCTCTTTACAGAACTAAATAAATGTGGATTTTGCCTTAGAAAACTGCATTACTAACACTGTTTACCAATAAGCTTTATTATTGAAGTGCCTCTAGAACAGAAGGAATGCCAGGCAGGCTTACTCATCACTTTTAATGTTTGTCTTGGATTTCTCACATCCTATAGCCAAGCATTCTGGGATGTTGCAGATAAACACCTATCTAAGTCAACACCATCAAAAACATCTATAAATCTCAGAGGTGAGTTCAGCCCTTGAAAAGGTAAATTCTTGCTATTCTTTCATCTCCCTTGAGATACTCAGGGAAAAAAAAGGAACTGAAGCTGAGTGAAGAGCCTCTCAATGAGTGCTACATCCCCTCGTGGCCAAGGTTGCTCTGGGTGTGGACAACAAGCATATTTTACCAAGTTTAGCTGAGTTATACAATTCTGAGGTTTTTGAAGTCTTCTTGAGTTTGGATACATGCAGTAGCTGCTGAACAAAGACCTGTTCTTACAGTAGATATTAAGATACTATTATATATAAATACAGACAGGGGAGAGACACATCTGAATAAGCCTTTTCCAGAAATTAAAAGTTAAACTTCGTCTTTTTCTTTTCCTAGTGATGCAAAGACCAACAGTAAAATTGTTTGAAATTACTGAAGATCAAACAGAAACCTTCTTTGCAAGCAGAACCTATTACAAGTGGTATGAAAGTTAATATTTATCTGCAAAAAAGCTGCTTTTCCACAGTTCTCGCACTTTTTTTCTAGTTCAAAGGCAAAGCATCTGTTTGCAAATACGGCCTTTCAGTTGTATGTGTTGCTAGAAAGTAAATCAGCCTGAAGAGATGACACTGAAACAGCCCCCAGTCCTGCCAGGATGCACAGTGACCACAATGTCCTTTGACTGGAACAAATGTAATATACAACAGATAATTTTTAACTTAACGTACAGAACTGTCCAATTATGAACATCCCTTAAATCAGGCACTGACAAGTATTCTTGTTATGGAACATCAATCTCTGCCCAGAAATGTAAACACTATACTCTAATTGGCAAAAAAAAGGCGCTATTTTTATTAAAGTTATCTTAAATGCAGCATCTGGCAAAGAAGTTATAAGTTATTTACATAAACTGAATTTCACAGCAAAATATCTCTGTCAATAATTCTTTGTGTCTTCTTCAGCTACAGAATTGTCCTTTCCTATCATGCCACATACCAACAGTTTTTTAATTCCTGACTCTATACACAGTACCCTAGATATTTTTTTGCTATATAATCAGAGGATTTTATCACTTTGCTTTATCTCTTTTTTTTTAATTTAACATACAGACACTAATTGGATTCAGAACCCAGCAAAGACCCTCAATCTAGGGTCATCTGATTAAAAAAAATCATGATTATAGTTTCAGCTCTCTCTCACATCATCTTTATTATCCAGATTCATTCATGCTTTAAATAGCAAATTACTATAGATTAGGGCAATTGCCGTTTTGTATTAAACTCTGCCTGTCAGAGAAGAAGTGAAATCTTCCTAAAAGATATCCTGCAGATGGATTAAAGGTCTCTCTAAAAAGACATAGGCTCTCAGCTCCTGTTATCACTGCATGACCCTTAGGTCATCATCTAGATGCTCAGGATAGCTGGTCCAGTTTGGGACGGGAAGTCATGACGTGAAGGGAAATCGGGTTGTTCAGTAGGAGGCACTCTTAGCTCTGAAGCGGCATTGATCTGGTGCCCTGGTAATGTATTGCTGAAAGGAAGTGTGTGTTGGAAAGCTTGGCTGTTGGCTGGGGTGGAAAACCTCATGACCACTGGTGGTGATTAATGGAAATGGAATGGAAAAATTAAAGATCTTATTCCACTTTTCACAAGAGCAGGGCTGTTAAGCCGAGTCCTGTGGCCAAATTCCAGGTAGCTACATTCAGCCTACCTAAATACTGCTAAAAGTTATATTTGAATATACTGTATTATTCTTAACTTCCTACCCTCCGCTGGTATGTAGCATTTCTACACACAGCTGAACAACGGCTTCATTGTGCCTGTGAGCAGCACTGTGACTGCATGGGGTGAAGAGTTTTGGGTGTATTTAAAGTGCGGGGAGATTCTTGAAGGTGAAAGACTGCACACACATAGGGTGTTTTATTCTTAGTTTTACCTGACATGGTGAAGCCTGCCCACACTTAGCTAAAATTAAACACACAGTGCTATTTGCACATAGTTTTGTCCCCCTTTCCTGAATGTAACAAGGAAAAAATAACCTCCACCTAACCTACTTTTATGATTTTCATCTTTAGTGAAAGAATAGATGTGGTTCTTAAACATGAGTCCAGTGAATTAAACTGTTGTAAATGTAACAGCAATATCCTACCTAGGAATAGATTTCAAAACTCTCTATATATCTACTTTTAGGTTTTATGCATGTAAGATGAAGAACACAGTGGTATTCTTGGACGTATGTTTTTAGTCTCTCATTCAGTGTAGCTAGTTCCCTTGTTTGACTTAAACAAAACTCAATACCTTGAACAGTGACCCAGAGAAACAAGTTAACAGTTAAAGATGCCCAAAAAGCAATATAATCTGCTGGTCTTTAAATTAAATTTGAGCCAAAGAAATCTGTATTTTGATGCAACTCTAAATTTTGCTATACCTCACCTATCCTATGCTATAATCCAATATGAAGGAGATTCAAGGTAAACATAATTTATGATTCTCAATCTATTTCCAGAGATCAGAGTAGCCCTGGAACCACCACCTTTCAGTGTCCATCTCTCTTTGAGCGTCCCACACCTTTTCAACCTCCACTTCTGTCAGGGCATCCCGCAACAATTTCACTTCCCACACCTCAGCATCCACCTCTGTCTGAGCCTCCAACGTCCTTTGGCCTCCTCCTCTGCCTCAGCCTCTCAGACCTTTTGGGCTTCCCACCTCTTTCCTGGCCTCCCTGTTAATTCCTTTCATCAGAGACACTGGAATGCCTTTGTAATTCTGCAGCTCCCAGCTCAGATGGTTTGTATCAGCTCCTGAGATCCTTCTTAAATTTGTAATGACGCTGTACTGCAGAAAATTAGCAGACTTGGCCCAAGGCTAGGCCGTACTAATTCTCCTTTTGTGTTTTTAAAAACGAGAGGATTTTAACACAGCTACTGCCACTTCTGTTTATTGGTTTTGGCAAGATCTTCTCTTGAACCCTATTTGTTCCTCGTTTGGAAAGGACCACACGGACATTTTGTTTCTCTGGGGGAGAGGGGAACAAAGAGAATCAAATAAGGGTGATTAGAGGATAAAAAGAAAGTATGTTTGGAATGGCTTGTCCCTATCTCCCACTGCTGGAGGTACTGTTTGTAAAGTACCTTATCTCTGCAGGGCCTCAGGTCCTGTTATCTGACATGAGGACAGCACTGAGACCAGGCATCGTTTTCACTACCAGTGGATTAGTTTCCTCCTCAGCACACACTGTGAATAGGCCCAACTTGTCCAAAACGAAGCACACATGAAAACCCTGGCCATTATCAAGAGGATGGAGATGCCAGAACACATTTTATCTCTCATTTATGTTCCTTCTGAAACACAATTAAAAAAAATGCAGGATGTGGACTAAGGAGACAAATGTCAAAACTCCTGAGGTTTCTGGAACCTGTCCTCCTATGCATGACATTATTAACTGAAATTAAACACAGTGCCTTGTTACCGTAAAAAGGTGATTTTGCTGTGGAAATTTAACTTGTGCTTAACCCTTTTGTTCATATTTTATTGTAGTTCTAGTATGTGTATGATACCAAAATTGTATTTACTCACCTGACCACGTTTCTTTTCAAAATATTTACAAAATCTTTTGGATGCTGTAGAATACATTTTAGATTTTAGATCTTTTAGAATACAAAATATTTAGATGTGGTAAGCATTTTAAAAGGCTCAATTTTAATGGAGTCTAATTGTTTCGGTAAGAAAATCTCTCTTCATGTCAAGTACTTCACATGCCATAGTAAGCCAGTGCAATTTAAACAGTGAACATCCAAAACCATAACCACTATACTTTTTCCAGTCAAAGACTGGAACATTTACTTGGACGCTGCATTTGATCTCGCTGGCTCCCTATGTAACTTCAATATTGCCAATCAAAGCAGCTATGGGGACAACGAGTGTTTCCTACAACTATCAGTGCAGTGCACAGTCTAGCACTCGTTTGCTCCAGCTGCACAGTAATGCTTTCATTTACTGTAATCATTTCTTTGTGCTGACATTTACCATATTTCTTTCCCCCCTCCCTTGCAGCAGCTCATGCTCTCTGTTTTCCATGAAATTTTTATCAGCACCCCTGGAAAACGGGAGGACACAATCAATCTAAAATTTGGTAATACAATTAATCTTTTTTTCTTGATCTTTCATGCTTTCTACATCCATGAGGTTTAGCGCTGTCCTTGAAATCATGGTAACCTCAAAATCGGGCAGGCTCTGAAGGAAGGTATCCCCAAGGTTTCTATGCTATGAAATTTATAATAAATTTTTTCACATTTTAATTAAACAAGTTCAGTCTGATAGAAAGAAATGAAAAGGGTTCTATTTGTCACAGGAAATTTTAAAAAGCTAACAAAGGGATTTTCGATGGCAGGCAGCCGGCAAGGAAACTCGATCTCAGTCAGTTTTATTAAAGTAACTTTACACTTTTGACATTTGCCTTTTCCCAATAAAACTTCTTGAGCACTTGCAAGGATAAGGAAGTTAATATACATAAGCACAAGGGCAGATGGGCGAAAGCCTCGCTCGTTAGTCAAATATCAACCTTGATTCAAAATAGAGAAAATCTGCATTAGCTGCAAGTCATAAATTACAACGCACTTGAAGTTCATAAGTGAAGCCTGGACTTGAAGCCCTAACTTCTGTGGCACAGCCAGACAAACCAGGTCCCCCTTTACAACACGGAAACCTGACCCGCTACACAATATTATGATCGCTCTAATGGCTAAGCCTGGCCAGAGATTACCTCCTAGAGCTTTATGAATTATTTAGATGTACTGAAACTGACAGGCTGTACATAAAAATTCCTTCACAAAAGCTTTCTCTCCAGCAGAAACGAGGAGAACCGTGCACATAATAATCCAAACTTTCCCAAGTCTTTCTGAGTTTCCTCGAAATCCCATGCGTGTTGGCTGCACGCTGTGCTGCCCCATTTCTGAAAACACATGTCGTGCAGTGGAACTAATGCTGGGATCCTCTATAGCCTGTGCCTAATTCTGCCCAGCTTAGCAGCACCGCGCGCTGTTTGCAGCATAAAAGAGACAACAGCGGAACCTCATGAAACAAAGCGCTTCAGATGGTCAGAATATGAGTTCATGAAACATCCAGAGTCATGTTAGTAGAAATCTGCACAGCTTAACAGGCAGAGAAAACAAAGTATTGAGCAGCTTTTGATTTAAAGCTGACTGCTGCTGTTTCAGATAACAAACAAGTGTTAAAGTGCAAAAATTCAGTTACTGTTTAGGACCTTTTAGGAATCTCAGTGGCCTTTTCTTTTTTTGCCTTTGGCCTCTATGTTGCCCTTCAGAGCAACTGCTGCTTACAGTATTAATCTTCAATATTAAAAACTGGGTTTATTCATAAGAGATTTATAATAAAGGGATTATAAATGAGACTTTTTGATACTACAACTCTTAAGCACTGCTATCACAATAAATATAGTAATCACATTGCCAGTAGTACTTGGAAGCATAGCAGTAAATTCTGCTGCACTTTCTGCAGATGAAATGCGAAGTCATGAAAATAGAGTAGAGAGTTAGGTTTTTTGTTTATGCATGTTTCTAATAGCTGTTTAAACCCTAACACTACAAAGAAATTGTGATTGAAAAGATTTTTGTGTTATAGTAAGAAATAAGAAGAAAACCCAAGCCCAGGAACTGCTTAGGGGAAGAAAGACCATGGTACTACGCTTGTGGCTGTCAACAGAAAGGTTGGTTTCTTGGATAAATTATGCCTCTCATTATTTGTGGGTATCCACTGAAATTTTCTGCTTTTACATATGGACCTTCAAACAACCAAATGCGTTCTTTTTTTCAGTTAACTGCAGTCCTGCTTTCCCTCCATCAGTTTTCACTTAGCTCTCTCTGTTCGGATCATCATAATTCAAAAAAGGTCAGCCCTGGTAGCCCTCACCCGTTTCACATCCAGCCCAAGTTCAAAGCACTCCTCTATCTTCTGTCGAATGGGGCTCACGTCACCAAATCTCTGCTTCTCCATCACCACCCTCCCTCTGAGAAATTCGGTTTAACCACAAATTCTCACTTCTTGCACCTTGTGACTGCCTCCTTTTCTGGTTTCTAACCATTATTTTCCCTGCTTCATTCATCCCTTGGCAGGAGAAGGAAGGTAGGAGCAATCCTCTCTGAAAACGGGGCTGCACAACACCTCAATGCGTTTAGGATCATTGCTGCACTTTGCCCCTAAAAGAGACCACAACTTTCTCAGTCGGCATCAGAAACAGAAGGGGAAAGCAAATTGTAGCTGGCAGTGGGACTGAAGACCAGGGAAATCTGGTCAAAACTTGTAAAATCTATTTTGCTCAATAATTTGGAAGTAGTTTTCCTTGTGCAGGACTCTAGAAATATTCATCTTCAGGTTGGAGGGCAGAGGAGGAGGAAAAGAAGAGAGAAATAATGTGCATTTATTTATTGCTTTTATTGATTTTTCCTTTTTACCTCTAGCTAATAACATTTTCATTTTTAAAATAACTAAATATTAGTAAAGGAGGTGAATACCTGGTGTACATCTTTGTTTTGGAAACAAGGTGCTTACCAGGAAAAAAGATCTAACTTGAAAAGGTTAAGAAAAATCTCTTGATTTTTCTATCTTTGCAGGATTAATAGAATGATGCACATGAGTTTCTTCTCAGAAAAATGAGAATAAGGGTGAGTTTTTTTAAATTAGAGGTTTTTTTTAAAAAGCGATGTATGAAACTAAGGGTAATGGCTGACTATTATTAACCTTTCCCATATTTACCCCTTATTGTCACAGTGGGAATTGTGGATTTATAATTGAGGAAGGAACTGGATTCAGCGTTTGTAGTGTTGGTTAAATAGTGTGTCCTGTTATTAGATGGTTCAGAATCTATTACTTCTCTTTTGTGTGTGTTATATAGTCCCTATTTCAACCAATGAAGGTGGAACAAGTGACTAAATACGGTTACTTTTTCCATGTCTGGATTTGTAACTTTCCACAATAAAAGAGTGAAAACTTGAGGAATATGTAGTCACAGAAACCTCAAAAATGCAGAGTCAGGAGAAAACCCAATGTGCTTTGTTCTTTGCTAAATGCTGAATGCTACACAGTCAAAAAATGAAATCACTTTTGCAGCAGAAGGTAGCAGTCAGGAAAAAATGGTACCAAGTGACATCAGCATTAAATTTCTGTCCAGCCCCCACCAACATTCATCGCTCAACTTTTCCTGCATGTTGTAAGGTTTATTTCCATTAATGCTGTTCTGTGTGAGAGTTCATAAACTGATGGGCGGGCTGGGTGTGAGCAGAGTGGAGCTTCTGCTCGTGGAGCTGTCTGGGGTGGTTCCTGAATTCGGGCCTAGAGCTCCGTCAGTGTTAAAATTAGAACTCACGACAGCCTCCGAGACAGCCATATATCACACCGGCAGCACGGCTCTGCAGCAGACAGCCTTTGAACTCGCAGGGGAAGAAAAAACTACACGGAATGAGAGCAGATGGAAATTTGTCAAAAGCTTATAAATCACCACTCCCACTTCTGAAGCTTCAGCGGGGAAGAAACTTCTATGAACCCAGATTTGACTCCATACCAACGCCAGAGTGGCTGCCACATCCCTATGCCAGTTAATACGATTGGTCTAACATGAAGTCATAAGAAGTAATTTCTTGTACAGATACTGATATATGACAGGAAAAAAACATGTCCCAGGAGCAGAACAGCCATCTATACCATAAATCTCAAACTGTGCCTGCACAGAACCTGACAAGCTTGCATGGACAGTGGTGTTGTCCAAAAACTGTGTTTGAATAATGCAGTTTTATATAGATATAGGTATAGATATAGAGATATAGAGATAGATATAGAGATAGATATAGATTTAAAATAAGTTATTACAAACCAATGATAAAGCTTACATTGATAACCATGCTGTCACGGGAGGAGCAAAATGGAGGAGTTTGTATGTCAAGGTTTCCAAAATATTGCATTGTAAGTTTTTAAATATAGTTCAGTTGAATTCTCGAAAGACAAGGTAAATGGAAGCAAGGGCATTCAAGGTGCTATTTTAGTCATCAGAGAAGTCTATTTTTAAAAACTATGAAAGCCTTCAGCTTGCAGTCTCACAAATATTGAGCAGGGAGAGGTCAGGTCACTACATATAAAAGACACAAAAATTGTAGCCAAATAGGAAGGGCCTGTCCTTGACACTTCACAGGCAACCAGAGAAACCCCAAAGATATCCTTTGGTACCTCCTTTATATCCTATGGCTGTTTCCATAAAATAAGCAAATAAATAAGGGCTGAAAACAGCATAAATAGCATCTGAAGCATCATTAAGGCGAGTGCTGTCTAGAGCCTGGTGTTGGGTTTAGCGCTAAGCAAAAGGAAATCCTGCACACCTCTTTCTTTCGGGGGAGCGATCTATAGAGGTACCTGTTCCTATTAGTTGGGAAGCAGAGAAACACGAGCTGCTGGATGGAGACTTTGAGAGGGATAAATTCTCCTTACCAGATTTCCCTGGGAAACTTTGGAGTCTCTGGGGCACCAGAGTTTTGTAAAGTCTTTTGCTTTGACAGCCAGGAGGGCAAGCAAAGAGTAAGCCCATAAAGTGAGTGCTAGCACTCACTCGCATTCCCCTTTCCTTCTTCCTCCTCTTCCTGCGTGTTTACTGCAGGAAGGAAATGTTCAGTCCCCAGCTTCAAAATAACCCCTGAGTCACACCAGCGCTATTCTGCTTGCCCACTATATTTGTAATGCTCCACTTCCACCCCTGGATTGCATCTGTACCTCTCCTCATCTCTATACCTTAACCTATATTTGTAATGCTCCACTTCCACCCCTGGGTTGCATCTATACCTCTCCTCATCTCTATACCTTAATGCTGCAGTTGTTCACTGTCATTCTGAAGCACTTACTCTGTTTCTCCTACACCACGAACCAGAACAAGTCCAAGATGTGGCTCATTACTATTGTTAGCAACAACTGCGTTTCTGAAAGTGTTAACTGCTGCTGGCTTCCTCTCCTGATGGTTAGCAGACTAGCAGGTCATTAACTGCTAGAAGGGACCGGTTTTTAGGGATTAGGTTTTAACCTTTTGAATTCACACATTCCACACAGGAGTCCTTCTGATGAGCACTTTGCTTTTGTCCCTCTTACTGCTCTTGGGCCTCACTCACAGTGTTCTAGCATTTTGAATGAGAGTTTTTCTCTCTGTTTTTGGTGAAGACCTATTTGGTGAGTGGAAGGGGTGGGCGGGCAGCACAGACCAAAGGAAATAAAGTGCACTTGGATATTCAGTTAACTCTTTGTACATGGATGTTCAGTCAACTCTTCTCATGCTCGTGTTGCCCTGCGGACATTTCTAAGCCAGATACCAAACTTCTGGAGATGGTTTTTATTGTGAATTGTAGTGGAAAGTAGCTTTATTTGTTTATTTGCAGAGAAAGAGAGACAATAAAGGGTTGTTTCAACCACTGTTAAAAGTAGAAGTCAGCTTTCAAGATCCCCTCACCAGAAGCTTGGTTACTGTGTTAGCTTCTGCATAGGAGTGAGACCCATCTTTGCTGTTCACCTGCTCTTCCCTAATCGGCTGAGAGAAAGGTGGGGGAAAAGCACTCTCATTCTGACCCACTGCTAGCTGAAAGACAGAGGGAATAAAAGGCAGATTAAGGATTCCTGGCCCTCTTCTCCCTTTTCTTGTGTATCTGAGAAGGAGAAACAGCCTCAGAAAGTATACCCTGTCATTCACATCACCCTTCAGCAGATACTGTCCATTATCAGCCACTGCCCACCACAGCTTTTGTGATACCTGCAGGTTTAGTTTCCATTTATAACTTTCATTAAACAAGTAAGCCCCGACACTCGTCACTGGCAGGAAACCCAGCAATGTGAAACAGATGTGACAAGTTCAGAAAATGAGGCAAAGTAGGGGAGCCCAACATAGACAATTTTTAAAAATATCTCGAAAGTTTTAAATCTTTCATGATTTTTCTATGCTTAATTCAGGATTTTGAATGCTTGAGGGTGACAACACTGAGATACAGTTGGGAATTTATGACACCACTGAATTGCCACATCATACGTAGTGCACTATAATCATATTTGATGACCTTTCCATGCAATTTGCTCTCTGCTTATCACTTCCAGCAATAGTGTTTAATGGTGTGGAACAGAAAGATGTCAGTAAAATGGATACGCTACCTCAAAGGCAGAGGGTACATTGTGACATGGAGCATATATATATAAAATTAAACAAATTATCAGGGTTTAAGTTAAATGTGAGCTAAAATGAGTAACGTTAAGCAGAGAGATTAATTTCTAGCAGGAAAAATGTACATCTGAGCCTCCCAGAAAGTTACTACAAATCTGTGGACTGATTTGGATTTGGGACATATCCAAACTGGGACTCACCTCTACATTTACATAGAATACAGGCTCTTAAATCCAAACCCATAATCCTGTAATTAATTGAATTTGGGGGAATATGACCTCAAGAAGTGCCTTCTTTTTTCAATGCAGTGTTTGCTAGGAGGTGTTCCTGGGCATGCCCTGCAGTGTGTTTTACATTAAATAGAGACTGGACAGATTACAGCAGCATTTCTTGGTCTATATAAGCTCAAAACTGGGACAGTTTCACTTAAAACTTCAGCGAACTTCAGCAAGTTTTCCAATAGACTTGTAATGATATTAAAATTCATGACAAGACCCCATGGGACATTCACACGCCTTTCTGCTCAGCACCATTTGGGACAACTGACAGAGCGATCCCAGAGGATGCTGCATAAACTGGTACCTCACCAGAGGAACAGAAAACTGGATGCAAACCTGGACCCAGACTGGGTACAGAGAGTGGAAAGCATACAGGAGTGTTCATACCAGCTTGCCAATGGAGCCAGGTCACTTTGGACAACGTCCAGAACCACAGTTTAGGCATGTCCATTCCTTTTTTTCCAGTCGAATACACCTCATAAATATTTTTCTGATATCAGACTGCTTAGTAACTGCTTGTGAATTCATTTTCACCTCATGCCTCCTCCACGCTGATGCTTGATTTATTCACATTCGGCCCTGCTAAATGATTTGTGGAGTAACATCTCACTCTTATTGCAGGCTGATTAAGGCAGAAACCCTCCCATTGCTCCATACTTGTTTTGAAGAATAGGCTGAAGGACCATTCTAAAAATATTTGCTTTCCTGATATCCAAGGACAGCTTTCCTTTGATTAGACACGCAGTCTGGCTGTATCTGCTACACAACTTTTTCTGGGTGGATGAGGGGGAAAACACACATATCACCATTAGAAGTATTTCAAATATCCTTCAGTTTATTATTGATCTACAGTTTTAATAATTAAAGCCAATGACCCAACATGGAGCTGGATTTCCTTCTCTGGTTAAGTGTTTCTGTTTAATTTTCTTCCTCCTCCTCACAGAGGGAGAACTGCTTGGGGGAATGAAAGGGGAAAGCTTTCCTACGGAGCTAATCAAGACATCAGCCACCACTTAACGTTCTGGCGCTTGGGAGTACCCCATAATGGTCTGTATACATCACTGCTCCTCCTGCAGCCCTTTCAAACCAACACATCACGGATGACAAAAGAAACACACCACAGACGGGGCTATTTGGTGTGCCAGCAAAACACCAAGGGGTCTGTCCCATCCATCCCACCGCACTTTGCCTGACAGCACACCACAAAGTCTGGCTGCTCCTCTGCACATACATCCCACTTCAAAACAAAAAGGAGTTTTAGTAACAGTCCATTACATGTAAGCAAATTCTCTTCACAGGCTTAAAGTTTGCCTTCACAACATACAAAAATGCCCAAAAGACAGCAGACACTACTGCTGCCCAACGAGGAGATGGTTGAGAAACTCACTGACTGTGGAGTCACCTGGACATGCTGTATTGGCAATTATCAGAGAACTCACGGGACCAAAATAGATTTTAAGGGAGAAAGTACACACAGACACAGAAAAATCAGATTAAGTGGGTTGGTTGGTGTTGGTTTGGGTGGTTTTTTCCCAGAACTTCTTAGATGTCAAAAAGCCCTGAATCAATGTCAAAAGACTGCATTGGTGCCCATGGCATGTATAATTCCTTTTCTCCAAGTAGGTCCCATGGTGCAGTCCTTTTGCCACCCCCATGGAAGTATGGTGGCGATTTTCCATTCAGCAAAACTGGATGTTCAAAGCCATGATCCAAGCTCATGTGTCCACACACACAAGCTTAGGCCTCTCTCCCCTTTACTTCTGAATAGTAAGAGAAATAGAGCTGTACAGCAAGCTGAAATATGTACAATGAGCCTCACTCTTAAGGTTACTAAAAAGAAAATCAAGAGTGGTTTGATTACTGTGTACATTTATACAAGAAAGAGAAAATACTCTTTTGGGAAAGAAAAAGAAGTGATGAGAGCACGATGAAGCCAAATAAAGGCAAAATTGGAGATAGTAAAACATTTAAAACACTGAGGATAACCAACCGTTGGAGCTTGTTAGTGAAATAAGTCTTACCCTTCAAATGAAGATCAAATAAACTTCTCATAGACGTTCTTTAGCCAAAGATGAATTCATTGGCTTCTGGGGAAAACTCACAAATCTCTCCTGTACAGAAGGTTGGACTATACATACTAATACCTCCTTCTGGCTTTGAACATTATTGATCAAATGCCTAAGTACTTGCTTAAAGCATATCGATTTTAATAGGGCTGAGGTATGTGAATGGGGGTGAGGTAAAGTGAACAGGCAAATGTTTCATGATTCAGAATGGGTGGTGGTTTTACAGAGCAGGAAAAAAATCTGTGAATTTTTAAAGTTAGCAGATCAATATGACAGTAAACAGAGTGAAGAGGCATAACTTTGTACAGTCCTACGGGTTTCTGTTTTAAAAGGCCCAAAGCAGGCAACATTTTTATATGAGAAATTTTCTGTTTACTAGCATTTTCCTTAAAAATATTATACCTTCTCCATACCTGTATAAATTAACTGATATTTTCAAGTTATCAACCACCATGACTCAGTAATGACAGAAAATTCTCAAGTCAAAGCTAAAGAAGTAACTCTCAAAGAAAGCTGATTTTGGTACATGGTATAACATAGTCATCTCTTATCTCAAAGTTGCTTTTTAAAGTACTATAACTAAGGCATTAAGTGTGAACATCAACTTCTTGACACAGCCAGCAATTTGTAGCTCCTACACTGCCCAGATTGTTTTTTTTTACTGATAACACATAATTGAATGATAATGATTTCTTTTTTATTTATATACCATATTTCGATAACATTTTTCCTGCACCCATGCTTAAAATCATAGAGTCATTAAGGTTGGAAGAGACCTCTAAGATCATCAAGTCCAACGTTAACCCAACTCCACCATGCTCACTAAACCGTGTCCTGAAGTGCCACATTTACAAGCTTTTTGAACCCCTCCAGGGATGGGGACTCCACTACCTCCACTCCCTGGGCAGTCCCTTCTGGTGTTTGACCAGTCTTCCAGTAAAGAAATTTTTCCTCATATCCAATCTAACCCTCCTCTGGTGCAAATTGAGGCCATTTCCTCATGCTGCTTGCAAAGAGGTCCCGTTCCATAGTCTGCACTACAGAAACCCTGCCCAGGCCAGGGGAAAGGCAGTTCCAGGTCATGGACACTCCCACCCAAGTCTCTCACCTGATCTAAAAAAGTCTTCCTAAAAAGGGCCAAGAAATGCTCTATGTGGTATAATTACATTCATGCAAAAGCTAAGAGACAGGTTGAGACAGAAAGATGTCAGCTGGTTGTCTAAGGCCACCCAATAAATCAATATAAAATGCTAGACTAGGAGTCCAGAGACTGACTCAATCATTCATTGCTTTAACTACTAGATAGGCTTCCACCCAGAACAGCATCTGTTTGTGTACAATATGCCAAAAATATACTCTAGATGTATGAAAACAAAGGAAAACGATACAAAGCAGGTTGCCTCATAAAATGAGATTTAACCCACTGCCCTTCATCTGTGCTTTAAGGACCCTCTTGGGAGCCACAAATTGGAGCTGCGAGACGATGCGCACAGGAACAGCATCACAAGCATAACTCAGATGTATCATAAAAATAATGGGAAAACGATACAAAGCAGGTTGCCTCATAAAATGAGATTTAACCCACTGCCCTTCATCTGTGGAGCTGCGAGACGATGCGCACAGGAACAGTATCACAAGCATAACTCGGATGTATCATAAAAATAATAGAGAAGCCCCTTGGGAATGAAAACTTTTGACAGAATCCAACTGAGCCCTTTCGGATCAGAAGCTGTTGTAGCAGTGTGGCCAAGCTACTGCACACTGCTCCATCAGTATCCTTGTGGGAATTCGAGGAGACAGGAAAACAAGCACTTTCTAAATATTTGAACTGGAAGGGAAGAAAATTTGAAGGTTAAATTCACATTTAAGCCCTTAAAAATTCTTCCTTTAAACTTAGCTCCGCCAGGATGGCTACATATGATTCCTGGTGATGTTTGATTAGAAAAATAGCTAGCCCAAGCATCTGCTTTTCTGTTAAATTCTGCATGCTACAGCATTAATTCATCTGCCAGCTTTCTCAGCACTGCTTACCTTCTTCATCCACCTGTCTGACTTTACCTGACACCATGATTATGAGCTTTCAGAGAGCTGCAGAGCACTTTCTATTTTAGGCACCTCTATTATGCCTTGCCCATGCAGCCTAGGATTTCACTATGGTTCCTCAGTGCTCCTGTAAAATTATGTCATCGGGGCTATCAAACTCTGCGCTCTCTTAATCTCTGCACTGCACGTATATTCTGGCTCCATACACAGGAAAAGTTCTTTGGCCAGATCCTGCTCTCCTTTATACCAGTATATAACACAGAAACATTTAAATTCCACTTTATGTCTTTAACTCCAACATCTATATTCCAGTATAACAAAATAAATAATCATATCACTGCCACTCTAATAAAATATCTAACTCTTTTCCATATGGAAAAAAGGAAAGACAACTCAGTATATTGCTGCCTCTAGCTGAATTCAGCAAAAAATGTTCTACTCCATCTAGAGACTTGGATAATAAAATAGGTTATTTATTGGCAGTGGGTGATGTGTGGATGATTACAGTCTGGTAGGTATTTAAGGGTGAAGTCCAAAATTGCAGAACAAAAGCTGTTTTCTATTCACATTTGGCTCAAAATACCTAAAATTAAATGGACCACCCACAGTGTGACACTTCGAGCTGCAGAGCACTGGATCTGCTGAGAGCCAGTTATGAAAATGGATACAGTAAGATCATGCTAGACACAAAGGGAAAAAATGACCCAGGGAGCGGATTACAAGAACAAGTACATTGAACTAACCAGAATATGTGCATGTCAGAATTGGACTTTTTGGCCAAACTTATCCACGATGAAAGGACAAATAAAGGCCTTTTTCATTTCAAGAATGAAGTCAACTCCAGCAGGACGAACACCACAAAGAAGTTTGTTTTATGACAGGTTAGGGCTGGCAACAAAGCAAACACCCCACACTCCCACTACCTTAATTATTCCCCCAAGTGTCAATTTTGGGCATCCTGACACACTATTGCAGTCACAACAAAACTGTAATTCCCACCATGGTGAGATCACTATTTAGCACACGCCACTATTCATCCTGGAGTTCAAGGGAAGATTGCTGAACAAAAACTGCACTGGAAAAGGATGGAGGGAAAGGAATATGCCTTCCATCATCACACAAAGTTGTTTTGGAAGAACATGAATACCTTTTAATAAGCATCATGAAAAAAAATATGCAACTAATTCATTAGTTATCTCCAGCCCAAACAAGCTAGAGTGTATTTTTCAGGGAGCAATTGATAGCATAGCTACTGCTCCCAAAATCTTTTTTTTATTAATTTTTACTGTGTGTGCAAACGTGATTAGTCTTATTAGCTTAATCCTGCCTGCTCTTGAATGCCCTGATGTATGATTACCTTTGGCAAGAAAACCACTTAGGAGCTTGAAGTTGAGCCTGCGCTGAGCTGTACCCTTAGATTAAGACTCAGTCAAAATTTCTACACGTGCAGCTCTAGTTTGCCTTTCTAATCTCCTCTAACCATCGTTGCCCAGAAATAACAAAATATATGATTAAATAACACTCCTTTGCTATAAAGCCAGTCTTGAAAATTGCCATACGCTACTCATACGCATGAATGCTGCGGCAAAATGAGTTTCTTATACCCCAGTTGCAGTGAGATCTATACAATTTCCTGATATTTCTCCACGAGATTTCCAGGAAGTTGCCAGGAAGCCACTGAGGCGGCAGCAGCTGCTGTACATGTGCAGAGCTCAGCGCTGGGACCTGAGGAGAGGCTTCCTGGATGTCCCAGATTTACCATGCATGAACTGCAGAGCCTCTGTATGCTAATGCGCTTGGCACGTCCCATTTTCCAGATGTCCAGCAACCCTGTCAGAGCAGGAGGGCTGCTCGATGTCCGAGTAGCTTTGATGAGTGCACAAAATCCACACGAAAAGAAAAATGTCCAAGGGCTTGCTAAGAGAATTATGGAGCTGAAGCTGCTCTCGGTCTAATTATGATATAAATCCTCTATAAATATTGACCAGTATCTTTCATCGTACTAGAGTGCAACCACAGAGTTATTTATTGGCCTTTTGCAGGCATTAAAAATCATTCACTCATCTCAAAGAAGAAAAAAGGGTAGGAAAAAGGTGTTCAAGCCTCCTAGCTTGATGTACCAAAGTTATTTGCTTTTTACTCTCCATGGATGTATTCACATTTGGCTGTTTCACTGCTACAGATCTTTTCTCAATACTTTCAAAGTCTTTTGCTGTTCCTTATTAAATGCATTGCATCACCACACCATTTCTGACTTTTCCTCTAATACTTGTTTTTGCAAACAGAAACACAAAATTAAGCCAACAGTTGCAAGCAGACATCACCTTCAGTGACATGAAACCAGTCCTAAAACGTAGCCAGCTGGACAATTCCCATGAACTGGTGGTTTTATGGTCCTGAAATAGCTGGACTCCTCTCAGAGTCTATATACTGCTCTGAGTCCTTTAGCAACACAGTCCCAAAGGAAACCTATCTCGCCCTTCTTGGGAGGGACCCACCAGCCTAACTGGTTGGTCCCTGCCAGATCTGTTAATCCTTTCCTTCAGCTATTGGGATGTTTCTTTTGAACAGAGTGGACTTTGTATAGGAGCCTAAAATCCTGTTGTACTTTATGTGTCAACATGAAAGGCACACAACAAAGAAAGATAATAGGCCCTATATGCATATCCTGAAAGCTTCAGATTTTTATATGTGACATTTGAGCAGTCTACAGTCTCCTCCAACTCCAGTCATTTCTGTGTGTCTTTCTGTCACAGAGCAGTATGTTCAGCCTGAAGTTAAACTAGACCCTAGACCATATACTCATCATTTGCCAATCAATGGTACATATAAAGTGCGTATGAGTCGCTGGCATTTTCCCACCCTAAATTTACACCGCAGGGATGCTTTTTAAAACCATAGTTTGTCATCTTTGTCCCTGTTGGTCTTTCTGCTTTCCTTTATAGAGAGAAAGATGGAAGACAAGTGTCCCATCTAGCAACCCAACATAGCAATTGCTGTTGTACAACAGAGCTGAAGGTAGCTCGGTGTCCTCGATCTGCTGGCCACACCACAAACCTTGTCAGCCACATTCCACATGCATGAGCAAGTCCAGGCTTTGAACATTTTTAGCAACTACTTCCAGATATGAAACAGAGCAAATAAATTACAACTGGACAGGTTCCCTAAATAACCACCCCACTCCCCATGTATTATTCTTATCCTGTCAAGAGCTCAAGACACTCCCTTACTTACGCACCGCTGATAGGTAGAGAAGGCACGCCAAATTTGGCATGTGTGTGAAAACCGTTTCCTCAGGCAAGTGATTATGGTCTCTGTTGCTTCTCTTGAGTGGTAATGGAGTCTTTAATTGCTCTCCTGACTGATTATGCTGTTCCTGGTGTTTCATTTTCAAAGTACTTACAGTTCAGGTAAATCACACTTGCCACATGACCTCTCCTATTTTATGACTCTTTTTACCAAGGAAAGGCAAAGTCGTATATGTTTCCTTTGTGCTATGGATTTTTACATTCACTACAGATTTCTAAGTGGAAAAGCACAAGAAATTATTACTCTGAAGCTATTATATTATTGTTAAATTAATCTTTCATGCAAGTACTTTGCTGGTAAGTGACATCCAGAAGCATGTGTTTACAATTAAGCCTGCGCTTAAAAGCTTTGTGAAAATGAAGGCCTAATGCTTGTCAGCCTTCAGACATTCGTTCGACTTGCTAAAATTACTTACAGTATTCTGGTGAAAACTTGATTTCCTTCTGGGTTTCTTCTTCCTGCTCTGGAAAATGTATGTCTGTTTACAGCATCTGTTGCCATAACCTCTCTGGTAAACAACCTGGCAAAGTATTCGTATACACACAGAGCCCTGGTGCTCTCTCTCACAAGCATGGGGTTATTTTCCCAAACAACAGATACAAATCCCAGCAAGTGTTTGTTGCTTCACTTAAGTTTTTGGCAGATGTACAGAGAGGCAGTTTACTCAACTGTTCTTCCTGCACAGAAAAATCCTAAGGCGGTTAATAATAAATACCAAAATTTTAATAATTTTGCACGGCCCTGCAAGAGGAAATGTTATCCCAGTGCATGGTTCTAGACTGAAAAACTGAGAAGATGATCCCTCTCTGATACATCCTGGGGGCTTAGAGAGCAAATTACACACTATTAAGCATGTGTACAGACTTCTTGATATAATGTATGCTATATTTATTAAGAATTTTGCATTTGAATTTGAACTGCCTGTAAATCTGAAGCACGCCGTTTGGGTTAATACAGACATTACAGCATCTCAGCCTGCCCTCTCCAGAAATGTTTGCTCCATTTCCAAACATTGCAGATGTTCCCATGTTGAGCTCACTGGAGTGCTCTCCACTTGTGGTGGCACAGCTCATGGGGTCCTGGTCCCACCAGTTCTGGGTGCCTGCTGGTGGCTACCACAAAGGTGTGGGTGCTCACCACCCTCTCTTGCACATCACTTATCAGCAAAATTGGACAATTCCAGAGATTTCTGCACAGTGGAGGACTGCCCTGAAAGCCTGATGAGGCACAGAAGGATTGCTACAGCACCAGAGCCCAAATGTTCCTCCTTGACCAACTTCTAACACAAGACCCCAGGTAAGGATGGGACGGAGCAGAAGGAATTGGTGAAGGGAAGGAGCAGGACAGGGCAGGCACAGCAGAGGTTAAAGGTCTGCCATAACCATCTCCTGACACAGGTGAGAAGCCTGAAGGACACAACCACTCTGTGTAGGAGATGATCTGTGACACAACCATCACCTGGCTATCATCATTCAGCTTTTGGCAAAATGAGCCTGGGACACTAACATAAACACGGTAAATAGAAAGTAAATAAGAGCTTTAAAGTCACAGCAGAGATTGCTACAGGAGTTAAAATTCCTTTGTTTCTTTCCTCAGTTGGAATTCTTGAAGTTCTAATGGTTATTGCAGTGTGGTATCTCAGGTGAGGAATAAACCATGATTTATGATATAAGACAGGGAACAGACATCAGCAAGGAGTATTGGAATACAAAAGGGTATACACTTAGAGCTGGAGCTAAGTGACTAAATTCAGAGTCCAGGGATCTTTTATAGTCTAAAGAAAAGGCTAGTGAAATTCTTTTGGTGTTAAACATCTAAATATCCTTAAAAATCACTTTGAAATTTTAATCATAATCCCAATTTTACAGGTGAGAAACCTGAGAGAGTGATTATCACATAAGGTAAGATAATTTCCCTTCTTTGCAGTTGGTCTCAAAATTTCTTATATATTTGTTCATTATGCAAAATTACAATGTTTCTCAAGTCTGTAGACCATCTGAAATCTCTCCTTTGTCACTATCAAAAACAAGGAAAATTACACCCACATTGCACTGTTTAATTAATCTGCTCATCTACCTTTTTTGAGGGGTCCCTAATTGGATAAACAACAAAGTTACAATAACACATAATTATATATTTATCGAAATTTAAAATTTTCAGTAATTTTTTAGTTCATGTTTTAACTGTAGCTGATTGCACCCTGCTCCTGTGCTGATAACATGTGAAAAAAAAAACCCAAATCAAACCAGAACTGTATCTTACACTCTCACATAAAGTCCCAAAAATCTACATGTCTCATGAACATGGATGCATGAGAAAATAAAGGATTTGCTGCAGAACTGCTGTGATTTCATGCAAAATTTTAACATTACTTAGCAACTTCCCTGAAAAAAGTATATGAGAAATAGAAAGATTAATGCTCTGTTACTTGCTTTAATGGACATCCAAGCCGTTTCAGTCCAAACAGCAATAGCGTACCTTGGAAATGTAATGACCCATTCACTTATTTTTCGGTAAGCAATAAAAGAGCAGTGCACGTGCAGTGCAGGGTCTGTCCCTGAGTCATCACCAACTTCTGGTTCAGCAAAGAAGGTTTGACTACTGTTTACACAGAGGCTTGAGAGTAGCTGCTGGCTAACATGAAGAAATTATCTGAATTTCTTTAACATGGATTTGTGTTGAGTTTGAGAGACACAGGACATAAAGGCTGACATTTTCACATACGTTTGGTGCATATGGCATTCATTTATTATGAGACGATCTGTTTCCTTATCGTTACAAGAAACAATAAAAAGAGCAGCCAAAGACAAAACGACAGGGACCTTGGTACTCTCACAGGAACAGATACCACATGTACATCATGTACACCAAACCGAGTTCAGGTCTGAAACACAACCCATTTCTTCATAAACCCACATTCCAGCTGTACAGAAACGTCTGCTTCTACACAACTATTCTGTTCTTAACTGGCATTGCTGTGCTATTGAAATTAAAGGGTAAAAACACAGTAGGAGCCTGTTTTTCAATGCGTTATCAGATTTCTCAGATCTAACACGTACCCAGCCCTACCCCATCTACTCTTACACTAACACCAGTGCTGTACAGGCCATGATCAAAGGTCTGGTCCTGTTCCTCTTTATTCACCCGAAGTAGCATATTTTGCAGTGGCTCTACAACATGGGGTTAACTATGCATCAAAATTTTGTCTAATGTGTTCTGTTTTTAAAAGAACAGGTTCTTAATGTATAGGCAGCTGGGTGAGGCCTGTAGATTCACTGAAGCATGGAGACTTGGCTTGGACCAGCTCCAGATGTGAACCTAAGCCCAGAAGTACATGGAAGGGCTCAAGCCATGGTGACCAACCTTCCTCTCATCAGATCGGGTTCAGTTTATCGCACCAAGTGCCAAAACTGCACTGCAGATCCAAGATCAAAGGTGCAGATTCAGCAGCACATTTGTGCCTCCGCATTTCAAAGAGCCCAAGGTCTTTGTTCGCAGCCCAGCAGCAATTTCTGCAGTTGCTCTGCGCATTTGTGAACTTGTGCTGTTACGAACATGTTACAGAAGGAAAGAAAATCCTTTCAGGAGAAAGCAAAGTTTAAAGCAAAGTTTCAAACACAGAATGGCACCACAGACGTGTCGTGTCATGTTAGCTACAACACAAATGCCTCTCGGTACCGGTACAGCCTGAGTTTGTTTTCCCTCCGGCTCCATTTTGATGGCTTTTTCTGTAACCTGTGGATACCACTGATATCTATCTTGTTAAAACTTGACTGACAAGGTCACTATTTCTATCCCTTAGTCAGAACAAAGGGTAAATAAGTGTTTTCTACTTCACATTTTGGAAGAAAGAAAAAATATCTCTGCAGAGAGAAAAAAAATATCAATAAAACACGTTTTATGTGACATTTCTGCAGCTGCAAGTTTTCCATCCCAGTGAGCAGTCAGGCATCGGGACTTTCACTTCTTTGAATGTAAAAACTGTCCAACTTTCAGCAGCCAAACTCAAAGCTAATGTGTAGAGTGACCTGTAAGAGTTCTCCAGCCAGGGAGTACCACCCTTGCAGAGCCATATTTTTCCTTGCCAAAACAACAGAACTGAACAAAAGTAGAACTTGAAGGATATAAAAAGCTAGAAATTAAAAAACCTTGGGTGTTCAGGGGTAAATCGCAGCATGGTTTAACAGCACAGACAACGCTTGGCTCTGCAGCCGCTGCAGAGTGGAAGCCTCAGCGCTGACTTATCTCAGAATCATAGAATGGTTTGGGTTGGAAGGGACCTTAAAGCCCCCCCAGTCCAACCCCCATGGGCAGGGACACCTCCACCAGCCCAGGCTGCTCCAAGCCCCGTCCAACCTGGCCTTGGGCACTGCCAAGGAGGGGGCACCCAGAGCTTCTTTGGGCAGCCTGGGCCAGGGCCTCACCACCCTCACAGTCAAGAATTTTTCAGTCTAGAAGTGTGCCTGGAAACCACTATTCCTGCCCAAGCATCCCTCTCCTCTCCCAGTGATGCTCTCCCTACTTCACAGAATCACAGAATCACAGAAC
>NW_010161440.1:0-40851 GCF_000695765.1 Mesitornis unicolor | reverse complement strand
GATTCTGTGATTCTGTGATTCTGTGATTACCTATTTATAGTACGGTTTGTTCTATTTTGCGTTAAGGGCTTTTTGATCATTCAAATTCAAGTTTGAATGATCAAAAGGATTTTGTTTGTAATATACTAGGTTATTTAAAGTGTGTTTGTTAGAGTTGCTTACATTTTTCCCGTACAGGGAGTGTTAGTAATTGCTTCAAACATTGGTAGGAATTTCTTTGTTAGTCTTTTAAAAATTTTTCTTCATTAATTTGCATATGAAGTCCTTTCAGGCTACTCTATTTTAGGAGGCAGAAGTATTTTAGAAATACCAAAGCAATTAAATGTCCTAAGGGCAAATGAAACTTTTAACGGGCTGTAGTGGAGTCACAGCCCCTGGAGGTATTTAAAAGACAGGTAAAAAAAGTGTTTAGAGACATGGTTTAGTAGTGGACAGGTCATGGTTAGACTCTATGATCTTAAAGGTCTTTCCCAACCAAATGATTCTATGATTCCTCAAATTAGGTCTCAAGTGTAGCTGTCAGTGGTCATGCTGGTTGATGAACACACCTTTTCTTGTGCTGGCAAATTGATGACAAAACCTGTAAGAGTACAATTATTGCAGTCGCCATGGAAATAAAAACTGTCACAATGTACAGCTTCAAGTTTCTAGAGAAATAATACTAAAGTTCAGCAAGACATTGCAAAGCCATTTTGTCGATACTGTTACACAATTATGTAAACTGAAGTTAAACCCCAGTTTCAAGAGCTAATCAAAGAATAAGTGGTTCCAGTCTAACTGAAATATGCTATCCAGATTTTGGCCTTGCTTCTACCTTTTAGTAATCAATCAGCTTATCTGTCATAACTTGTCAAGAAATTCAGAAAGCTATGTATTGCTGAACTGGTATCTTACATTTCCTGTCATGAAGACTCTGTATCTTCTATTCCGGGGATGTCTTTCAAACAGTTATTAATATTTAAATCAAGACCCTGTGAAGACAATTTTTTTGAAGACCATAAATTTCAAGCAAAAGTAAAGCGGGAAGAGCATGTTGAAAGCTTATGGGTAGGAATTAGAGACGGAGTCAACAAGGGGAACGCTTGGTTGGTGTCTACTACAGGCTGCCCAATCAAGGGAAGCCTACTGATGAAGCATTCCTATTCCAGCTACAAGAGGCATTGCGCTTGCGGGCACTTGTCCTGCTGTGGGATTTCAACCACCCTGACACCTGCTGGAAAAATAACATGGTGAGCTGCGGGCAATCCAGGAGACTCCTGGAGTGCCTCAGTGACAACTTCTCAGCCAGGAAATAGACAGCCCTACCTGAAGGGATGCAATACTGGACCTGTTGGTCACCAATGCGAGTGAGGTCATCAGGAATGTCAAGATTGGAGGTGGCCTGGGCTGTAGTGATTATGTACTGGTGAAGTTCACAGTCCTAAAGGATATGAGTCAGATAAGGAGCACAGTCAGGACCCTGAATTTTACAAAAGCAAACTTCCAACTCTTCAAGGAGGTTGTCAGTAGGACCCCCTGGGAAATGGTCCTCAGGGAAAAGGAAGCAGAACAGAGCTGGCAAATCTTTTAAGAATGCTTTCCATATAGCACAAGAGCTCTTGATCCCCAGGTGTAAGAAATCGAGCAAGGAAGGGAAGAGGCCAGCCTGGCTGAGTCAAGACCTGCAGGCCAAGCTAAAAGGCAAGAAGAAACTGCACAGACAGTCCAAGCAGGGACAAGTACCTTGGGAAGACTATAAGGACAGTGCCTGGCTGTGTAGGTATGAGGTCAGGAAGGCCAAGGCACGGCTGGAGCGGAACTTGGCAAGGGATGTAAAGAATAACAAGAAGGGCTTCTACAAGTACGTCAATCAGAAAAGGAAAGTTAAAGAAAGCGTTTGCCCTCCGATGAACAACAATGGCAAACTAGAGTAACAACAGACAAGGAGAAGGCTGAGGTTCTCAACAACATTTTTTTCTTTGTCTTCACTAGTAACCTCTCTTCTTACACCTCCCAAACTGAAGGACCACAAGACAGGTACCAAGGGGACAAAGTCCCTCCCACTGTAAGTGAAGACAGGGTTTGTAATCACCTGAGGGATCTGAACATACATAAGTCTATGGGACCTGATAAGATGCATCCCAGAGGCCTGAGGGAATTGGCTGAAGTAGTTGCCAAGCCACTCTCTATGATATTTGAAATTTCATGGCATTCAGGTTAAGTCCCTGGTGACTGGAAGAAGGGAAACATCATACACATTTTGAAGAAGAGTAGAAAGGAGGACTCTGGGAAGTACCAACCTGTCAACCTCACCTCTGTGCCTGGGAAAATAATGGAATAGATCATCCTAGAAGCTCTGATAAGGAACATGGAGGACAGGGAAGTGATTCAAGATAGCCAGCATGGCTTCACTAAGGACAGGTCCTGCCTGACCAACCTAGTGGTTTTCTACAATGGAGTGACTACATCAATGGACAAGGGAAGAGCAATGGATGTCATCTATCTGGACTTCCACAACATCTTTGACACAGTACCCCACAACATCCTTCTTTCTAAGTTGGAGAGGTATGGATTTGACGGGTGGGCTACTTGGTGGATAAAGAATTGGTTGGATGGTCACATGCAGAGAGGGGTCAATGGCTTGTTGTCCAGATGGAGATTGATGACAAGTGGTATCCCCCAGGGGATCCCACTGGGACCAGTGCTGTTTAATATCTTTATCAATTATATAGGCAGTGGGATTGAGGGCATCCTCAGCAAGTTTGCTGATGATACCAAGCTGAGTTGTGCAGTTTATATGCCAGAAGGATGGGATGTCATCCAGAGGGACCTGGACAAGCTGGAGAGGTGGGCCTATATGAACCTCATGAGGTTCAACAAGGCCAAGTACAAGGTTCTGCACCTGGGTTGTGGCAGTCCTCATTATCAGTAGAGACTGGGGGATGATGTGATAGAGAGCAGCCCTGCAGAAAAGGATTTGGGTGTACTAGTGGACAAAAAGCTGGACATGAGCCAACAATGCACGCTCTCAGCCCAGAAGGTTAATTGCATCCTGGGCTGCATCAAAAGAAGCATGGCCAGCAGATCGAGAGAGGTGATTCTACCCCTCTACTCTGCTCTGGTGAGACCTCACCTGGAGTACTGTGTTCAGGTCAGGAGCCCTCAACACAAGAAGGACACAGATCTGTTGGAGTGGGTTCAGAAGAGGGCCACAAAAATTATCTGAGGGCTGGAGCACCTCTCCTACGAAGACAGGCTGAGAGAGTTGGGATTGTTCAGCCTGGAGAAGAGAAGGCCCCAGGGAGACCTTATAGCTGCCTTCTAGTAGCTGAAGAAGGCCTCCAAGAAAGCTGGGCAGGGACTGTTAATTAATAATAAGCTGGAAGATGGTAGATTTAGATTAGACATTAGGAAGAAGTTCTTTACTATGAGGGTGGTGGAACGCTGAAACAAGTTGCCCAGTGAGGTGGTGGAAGTCCCATCCCCGGAGACATTCAAAGTCAGGCTTGATGGGGCTCTGAGCAACCTGATCTAGTTAAAGATGTCCCTGCTCACTGCAGGGGGTTGGTCTAGATGGCCTCTAAAGGTCGCTTTCAAGACATTCTACAATTCTATGATTCTATAAGATGCAAGTATCTGCTCTCTTTTTTCAAGTATTGGACAAAGGCATAGTGGTTTCAAGATGAGTTAAAAAAGATTGCATGGATGCGGGTGGTATATTTTATTTCCATAGAGCTGACAGGCACTGATAAAGAAGGATGCATGCTTACATACGCTAAATATTAAGGATAATGCCATTAAATATTGGGTAAAAATAGACTAAGGAGTCAGGTTCTGCAGCAGTCTTCAGCTCTCAGTGAAGGCAATTCTTTCCTTAAATTTCACTTGTGTGAACATTCTTGGAAGGATACTGAAGCATATTTACTCAAAAAGTCACGTTTCCTTGCTGTAACTGTTCTTGCGATAGGATCAAAATAACAGCACTAAACTCAAGGGAGATACTTCAATTTACAGCAGTTGAGGATATGGTCCATTTGTTCCAGAGTTTTGCAAGCTCTTTGGATTAATTTTTCCTAATTGCTTTCAGCCCTGTAGAATGACACAGTCTCTTTTAGCCCTAGAAATATATAATTATTTGGGTTTGAAATGACCTTTAGGATTATCAAGTCTAACTGTTAACAGCACTGCCAAGTCCACCACTAAACTGTGTCCCTAAGCACCACATCTGCATGTCTTTTAAATACCTCCAGGGATGTTGACACAGTCATTTCTCTGGGCAGATGGTTCCAACGCTTGGCAACTCTTTCAATGAAGAAATTTTTCCAAGTATCTAATCTAAACCTCACCTGGTGAAACTTGAGGCCTTTTCCTCTTGTCTTCTACTGATTTGTTGTTGTTGTTGTTGTTGTTGTTGTTGTTGTGTCTCTGTATTTATATTTGCCGTTAATGTTTTTTTTGGACCCCTTATTCAAAGTGGAATCTAAGAATATAGAAGCTGTTGATCCACTTCCTAAGCTGTCTTTCTGTGGATGGATGCATAAGAGCATTCAATATAATCCAGGAGTTTCTCCTTCTCTCGCATAGTAGTAACATGTAACTTTATAGTGGGTGAATGCAGAAACACAGGGTCCTTTGCCCAACTTCTGTGAGTGCTTGCAGTAAGAAATTACGGTAGCGGACTTCTTCCTAGGAATAAATCTAAAAAAAATTACCTGAGTACCACAATACCCGAGTACAGAATTTAACAAGTACAGAAAATGCTCAGTGGAAATTTTTATGAACCATTAGGTCAAATCCAGTTCAGACAGGTATATTTCAACAGTGCTATCTAGTTCCAGGAGACAAAAATCTACATTGGTAAAATTACTACATGGCTATGTCTAAAGAGGATAAGAAAACAGAACTCTTCATCAATCTGTAGACTATTTGCAAAAGAATGAATTATGAACATAAAAGTAAAAATGTTGTATAATCAATTGTTGTTGCTGTCTGTTTTTCTTACTCAGTATAAAGGCATAGAATTCTTATGCTGTCACTCTTTGTAGTAGGATCTTGTGATCATGTTAACCGTATCTTATACAAAGTTATCTACACCCATTATCAGACTATTAAAACCACATAGCTATTTCCAGAAATAATCAGAAATTTATGGACTATCACCTTTATGCATAAGTATATCCCTTAACCTCATCATTATCAATGAATAATTGCTGAAAGTTGCTTTTTCGTAGCTGTTTCTAGCTTTAGATATGACTCTGAATGAAATATCAGACACTGAGAAACAAGGTTATAATTGTAATGTATAGCAAAAGCCATTTCTAGATTGTTCAGTTACTGTATGCCTATCTATGAAAAAAGTGATTTGTAAACGTCTATAAAACATTTAAATGGTAGTTAAATACACACATTTAACAATGAAACAAATATTGTGGTAATGAATATTAGCAAGAGACTATGAAAAACTTTGTATTATAGTAAACTATTAATTTTGTATCAGAGCTTAAAATCAGAAAATTAAAACTAAAAAGTGATAAAAATTGATTTAAATAATGTATGTCAAGTCTCCTGCTTATATTGATCTTTCTGCAACCATCTATTGACTTTATATGCTGCAGCTGCTCCAAAACCACTTGACAGACTGAGGATCAGAGAGCTGAGGAAAAACACGCAGATTAAGCTGAAGATCATTTCCGTCTATATCTTAACTCAAGGGATGTCCAGTTATGTTATGTGGCGGATGGCCAGTGGACACCATCTTGCATAATGCAAAATCTTAAGATATTTATTACTTCAGTACTGCTGTTATGGAGAACATTTTAGAACCCTATATATGTCTGGGGAAATGTACACTTTATTTGAATGTCTATGGAATACTTTTCACTTGTTAAATTTGTGCCAAATATCTGATTAAAAAAACCCACAAAACAAAACCAAACCATGCTGTACTAACTTATCTGTTAATAATGTATTAATAATAATCAATAATGTTAATCTACTCTCCAAATTAGTTCTCATTCTACTGAAGCTCATGATTTTAAGATGCATACCTAGCTGAATATGTGGCACTCTTGTCACTTTTCATGCTATGCAGCATAAAATGATAAGGCCCTGTTTGTTTTGTATTTGGATATGTACACATTGTTTAACATTTCTACAGAGTGTATGAAGTTTGTGCAAACTCTGCTTTTGTTTTCTCTTTTGCAAAATACCCTAAAAATTTTCTCTTTCAGTATCCTATTTCATTCCATAAGTAATCCGTTTCATCTTCAGAGTCAACAAGAAAGTAGTTATAGTGATACTGTATTTGTTTTTAAAACAAACTGAGCAAGGCTGTTTGTCTGTTTCCTGAGAAAATACTTGGGAGACATAAATATAATTATCAGTGTTTTCTTGTAGAAACCACCAATTACTCAAAATAAATTCAGACTTCCCAAACAATAGCGAATTATTGGATTACTTCAGACGGATTCCTTCCTGGTGTCATTTTATTTAGTATCATAAACCTTAGCAGCACAGTGCTGCCTAAAAGCCGTTTGCATGATCACTAGAAGAAATATATATTTTGATAAGTGTTCATTTACATGAAAATATAAATCATCATATTTGATGACTGAACAATAAATCTATACAAAATACAGCATTCATTCAGCTCAAAATTGTAAGTTTTGAATACAGAAAGAACTGCATGGGTACATCCAGTGACAAATCCAGGCTTCCAAAAGGATAAACTTACACTCCAGGAATACATTTAATTTGGGCCAAATACTTTTATAGCTTGAATACATTTATAGTTTTTAAAGATGTCCTTATGAAATAAAATTTATGAGTTAATGCCTCAAAGATGAATATTTTTGTGTTTTTTAGAGAAAGGCCAGGGGGAAAAAATATATATATTTTTGGCAGAGAAATGTCCTTCTATTTTTATTGTTACATAACCACAATCTTTCAACAAAAGTGTCAAAAGGGGTATTTTAACAAAAAAAAATAAAAATTATTAAGCACCAGAGACATTCTATTTAGGTAGGAAATGAGGATAAGCTTATAATTTCAGAATACAAGTAATACTAGAATACAGATAAATATAAACTATATTTCTTATAGGATAATCAGTTATTTGTAGTAGCTAATTATATTTAGATATATTTGTATACTGAAGCATGTACTGAACACTGCATTTATGAGTGGCAACCAGTAAATTCTAATTAGATGAAGTAACTCTAAGCCAGCACTTCTCTTTCCATCAAAGAGAACAGTACAAAGTAGAAGGATCTTCAGAACAGTTATGTACCTACAGTACTAAGCTTATCTCTCTACAGACATAAGTTTTCTCTCACAAAGTAGTCATTCTCTTTTCTGTAAACTACAAGCTCATATCAGTACTTTGTTTTTCTAGTATCATGTGGGCAGTCTAATTCTTTATGCCAACAAAAAGCTTTGAAAAAATCTGAGATAAGGCACTTCTCTAACAGACAGGTATTACCAAAAATAAACTTTCTTAACTTCCTGGGTTTTCTGAAGCGTAGTATTCATTAAACAAAGGCAGCATCTCCTCAAAAAACCATCACAATATGAAAATCTCTGTTACATCAACATTACTGAAATTTAATGTGAGTCTGATACAAGAGGTCTGGAGTCTGTGAATCCCTATACATGTTATCAGGATTTCACACAACAGAAGGAATTGCAGTCTGTTTCTAGTGGTTATGTCAGTAGCTGCATAGTCTCTGAAAACTGGTAATAATAAAAAGATCCCACATTCACCTAATCTCAGAAACTTTCAAAGATGTATATAGAATGTGCTGAACCTTAGTCCTGGAAAAGAAAATGTTTATATAAAAAGCTTTTTAGATATGGAAGTTTCTTAGAAAAAAAACAAATTAGTAGCATGACAACAACTAAAGTAGCTGGTCTAGTGGGAGGTGTCCCTGCCCATGGGAGAAGGGTTGGAACTAGGCACTTTCAGCTCCTTCTAAGCCAAACCATTTTATTGTTCTATGTATAGTCAGTATGCAAATCACGTCACATCATAAAGCATTTAGACACAAGGTTATCAGCCATCTCAAAAAAACCAAACCAAACTTAAAAATATAATTAAAGAAATAATTACTAAATAACCAATTGAGAAATATAATAGCTATAAATAATTCATTTAAAAATATCCTTTTACTGTCAAGAGCATATTGACAGTAAGTGATGGATGAGAATCTGCCTTTAAACATGAAATGATGGGGTATGTGGGATGTGGATGGAATTTGGACATGTATATTGGTACACTCTTGGTGCATGACAACCCATGTATTTGAAAGACATCTGAGTTAATTCGAGAGTTAGGACCAAGGTTGTCATTGTGTTATTTCAGATGCATGTAGCATTGAGTGTTGCCTCAGACAGGGTTTTAGTTATGGAAAAAAAAAAGAATTGTTTGCCAACTGTGTGCCTCCCCACACCATATGAAGGCATAACCCCCAGTCCACGTGCCTAAGCCAAGGCTTGTCATCTCACCCTCCCCTGGCCTCCATGGTCTGCGGCTTTTCAGAGATGTCTGACAAAACAGCTTTAAGTCCTTTTGCAACTTGATTGGCTTCTGGAAAATTTAGTCTAGATCAGAATATAAAAGGAATCTAGTTAATGAACTCATTCTGCTAACAGCAGCAAACAAAAATAATCTAGACATTTCAGACATCAATCTGGATAGTATTTTATACTCTACAATGTCTTCTAATCTTTAAACTACTCTCAACTATGACTTTCTGAGGACAGAACATCTATTCCCTTCTAACACTGATTTTTGAAGTGTTTAACGTACAGTTTTCACTTACATAAAGAGGCAGAAGAATTTATTTTTAGAATTTACTTTTAAAATGAAACTCTGATAAACATGTAAATAAAGAACTTCCATATGGCACATATAATAGTTTTAGCAATGCCATTTAATTCCGTATTGATAACTTTTATACTTCTTTTATAAGTATTTTTCCAGTATTCCAAAAATTACTACTTATGTTTTCCAAAAAAAGAAAACCCAAATCAACAACTGCATAAATCAGAACAGGTTTGGTTCCAAGAACTGCTTTATTTATAGACTGGGGGTTCCCAGCTGTGTATAAAATTTCTGTTAGTACCATACTTAGTGTTGAGATCATACCAATTACAAAAGATGGAGAAAGATTGACATGCTACAAAACATTGGCTAGCTTTCAGATAGGAAATGAGATCTGGGATGTGTCTGCTGAGAAAGAAATACTGAAAAACTGAGTGTGGTGTAGATACATGTTTTTAATTTTTATTAGGAATTCTATGGGTGCAGATTAAAAAAAAACACATAGGAAATAGCAGACATAAAGATAAATGAGATTTGGTGGAAGAGACCAAGTTTAATATAAAACTTTACTAATATTACAGATGTGAAAAGCCTCCAGGGTGTAAAGATAGGCATTTAACCATAATAAATGTTCATACAAAAATACATATAAAATTGCATGTTGCTTTTATTTAATCTTACTAGAACTTTATTCAGAATTTTGATGAATGAAGGAATTTGTGATTCACATTATCTAAGGCAGCACTCTGAGGACAACTTTTGCTCCGTTTGTCATTAGATGTATCAAGGGCTATTAAATAAAGATACAAACTCTGACTTGAGTTTCTGAGCTAAACTGAAGACTTTTGAGGAAACTGGAGGGCTAAAGAGAAGAACTACCAGGGGAACTCTCCTTGTGTGTTGGTCCTGTTCTTACATTCTTTCATGACTTGCCACTACTAGGAATCTGCTCCTGGCCACTGTGAGAGACATGATATTGGGCCAGGTGCACTTTTGGTCTGACCTAGTCTTGCTGTACAGTACTACCATTCTTATGTCATGTTTTCTTATGACTTGCCCAGAATATCCAATTACAAATTTAAGAAAATCCAACATTTCTGACAGTCCTTTCCCTGTTTTTATTTCTGCCTTGGAGAGATAGAAGTCTGAAACTTACAATATTTGTTAATGTTTTAGTTAAGTGTTAGTTTCGTCCACTTGCTAACTTAAAAACTGAGACAACTTAACGTTTTTATGCATGATCCTCTTTTCTAACTGATCTTTCTAAAAACTTGATACAGTAAGGACTCAGTCTGCTGGAACACAAAGCAATGAGCTTCCTTGATTTACCAGGCAAGTGTGCAGACTTTGTAATGAGCTGAGAATGAGCTTCCAGTGGTAGGAATGTGTTTAGCCACAACAGCATCCAGCGTGGCTGGTGTTGAGAAGTCTGCCTACTGCTATGTCCCAAATGAGATGGCTTGATTCATCACAGATGCATAGTGAAGGTAACTACTCCTGCCTCTATTTACAGGGGAAATAAAATTGCTCATCCCCCCAGAGGATTCATGATGCTTTCCAGGGGAAGACTTGTTTCAGTATCTTCTGTATGAAGGGCAGCATTTGATCCACAGAACACAGATGATGCTGTAAGAAATATATCTGGCTTTTTTTCCCCCTCTCCTTCTCCTAATTCCAGCAAGTATTCAAATGGCAACGAACTACATAAATACTTCCCATTCATCTCAATTGGCTGCTAATACTGAAATCTTAGGAAGAGAGAAAACAAAACCTGTTTGTTTAGATCACACTACCTCCCTACAGTACAGCTTGAGGTAAGCTGTTATAAAGACAGCTAAGAGCTATTTCAAAACACAAGTGTGCATACATTTAGCCAAGAGTACAGAAAGCAATGATGCAAGTGTGAACATATTTTTCATCTAGTCCATCTAGTTGCCAGATGGTAATTAGAAGGATGCTGTGATGAAAACGAGGAAGTCATCGATAGCTGCAACAGGTTTTTCAAATGTGGCTTCTATCCAGGAGTGGGATAGGACTCTATGGGGACAGTGCAATCACTTAATGCAGATGTTGTTAGTGGATCAGGGCATATGCTCACTTCTTTATAAATATAAGCCAAGTCACCTGAAACCTATCTTCTTAGTTGTGGCCAGCCACAGGAGAAGTGGCAATGGTCACAAACTAGTATGCAGGAGGTTCAGCTTAAACATAGTGAAAAACTTCTTTACTGTGAGGATAACAGAGCAGTGGAACAGGATGCCCAGACAGGTTGTAGAGTCTCCTTCTCTGGAGACATTCAAAACCTGCCTGGGCCTGTCCCTATGTGATCTTCTCCAGGTGACCCTGCTCTACAAGGGGAGTTGGAATAGATGATCTTCAGCAGTCCCTTCCAACCCCTGCCATTCTGTGAACATAAACACTAAGTGGGTTGGGAGATCTCATCCATACACTACATATCAGTGCCACCACATTGCATACCTCTCAGCTTATACTGAGCTATATATTTCTTAGAAAAGCTTTTTTTCTTTTAAAGAAACAAAACCCAAGAAAACACGATACCCCTCAACATTTAAATTAAAACTGGTGGATTTGGTGGTTTCTACTTTAATCTGACCACAGAGCCCATAGGAAAAATAAAATGCAATTAATGTCTCCATGAGCTGCAATGAAATATCTGACATGTAAGTACTGAAGAAAAAGATGTTGATGATTGAGTAAAATTCATCGTTTCTGCAAAACATTTAGCTAGTTCACTGTTTCACACAAAAGGCAAGCTGTTCCATGAGCAAAGATAGTTAAGTCTGATTTCTTATGGTATTGTCTTTAACATTTAGATTCTCAGTGTTTGAAACAATTTAAGCTACCATAGAGTACTCCCTTTCAATAGTTTTCACTCTCCTTCATCTCTCTTTGAGCCTAGCATTCCTAAACTGGCAGAAACCAACCCCTAGGTTCAAAAGTTAAAGCCAAGACAGGCATACTCAGTTAAATACATCTCACTTAAACTGACCTTAAAAAGAAAGGAGTTTGAAGAAAGGGCTGGGCCTAAACAATTTGTTTTTGAAAAACAAAAAAGATTAAACAACCAAAATGCATTGAAACTATTAGAAAAAAAAACCAACCGAACAACAACCCAGAAACAGCTAAAAGACAAAATTTCATCCAACCTTTTTAAAAAGGGAAATTTTAGCTTCCTTTACTTCAAATAGCTTTATTTTTACAACATCCTTCCTTATTTCTTGTCTTTAACAGCTAATACTGTGAAAAACTAGGGAGACATGTTTTGATTCTGTTCATATAAAATTTACATCCAAACAAGTCTTCTTCCATGTTTTCAAAAATGCTGTGAGCCAAGACTATCAGCTATTCACAGAGCTTTTCACACAGTGTTGGTGTACCAGGGACTACATGATCTTGCGGTCCATTCAGTTTGGTTTTGGTCTACATCGGTAAGTAGTGTCAACCAATAAAAACAAACCTGTAGAGGAAAACAACTGAGGAAGCAAGATCTACATTATATGCATTTCAGAGGTTTCATTTCTTTGAATTAGTACCAGTTGGGTGCCCTGGGGTGAATGTATCAGATGTGCTTCAAGTGATGTAGTTTAGTTTCATTCCCAAGTGCTGATGCTCCTTGAGCCTGCTCTGTAATGCAAAGCAAAACAAAGTAAATATGGATGGCTAGGAGATTTGCTTTAAAATACGCTCCTGATTTGAACTAATCTGCTAGTGTAGGTGTATTAGGAACCTGGAAAAAAAGAAGAAACTTCAGTAAGGAGCTTCTGAAACAACCTGTCTCAAGGGAAGCTTTGTTGGTCTCATTACAGGGAGAAGGGAGATTAGCACTTATTGATTTGACATTGGGGTGATTTGATAATCTGTATTTAAAGAAAAAAATATTGAATTAATTATGATAACCATTATATTTTTTCACTAAAAATGCATTGCTGCTTTTTAGTAGAAAATAAGATCACATACAGCTTTCATTTTGAAGGGTTTCTGCTTCCCTTTTTGCAGAATAAATATTCTATTCATCTCTTGCTGATGCGTTCTTCCTCTTTCCATTCTTGATATTTTCATTGGCAATATTTGGTTCTTGCATGGTATTTTAAAATAGAGTACATTTCTCCAAATTTAGCTTAGTAAGACATTTTTTTCCTCTCTCTCAGATTTCCGACTTTTCTTAGTCTGACTAGCAGAATTGTTCAGAGCTTCCCAGCTGCTACTCCTTCTAGAAATGGCAAAACTGACAATTATAAAGACTGTTTTCACAGCTTTTTTCAAGATCTTGTGTTTAACTTGAGCAAAACCAGGGTAAGCGCAACAGTAGGCTTTGAGTTCATGTAATATTTGAGAAACAATGATTGTTCCTCAGAGAGGACTGATCTCAAAGGACAAGGAAAAATAAATAAAACATACCGGAATAAATAGCAGCATTGTACCCAATTTGTTTCTCATAATGAGAATGACACTATTGAGTGATTTGAAGGCAACAGAAATGTAAGATAAACAGAAACATACTCTGTTTTATTCCCATTCTCTTTTATAAGTGCAACTCCAATGATTATTTCTATATAAACATAAATTTTTAAGTTGCAAGGATGCTCCCCACTGAGCTAATTAGAGAACTGTGGAATTTGGCCTTTTGAACAGAAGTTTATACTGATAAAAGAATCCAGATTCAGGACAAAATGAACATGGGCACACAGTGCAATGCAGTATTGCTTGTAAAATCCTATTTAATTTTATATAGTTTATAATTACCTGATTCACTAATTAGATTTCTCTAAAGGACAAAGGAGCAAGAAGACTAGAAAAGGAAAATGTATCATGGTATGAAAGTGGGGAAAAAATGAAAAAAGATATTTTATCAAGTGACTCTAGAGGAGAAGATAATGAAATGATATCTGAGAAATGGTGCCAGCAAATATTTTGGAGGAAGATCAAAAAGTAACAACATAACAGAAAAAGATACATTATGTATTTTTAAAAAGAAGCTAGAAATTGGTAAAATGGAAAGGAAGGAAAAAAAAGAGTATATGCTGTGTTAAGATCTGAGGACTCCAGCAGGTGTTGTGCTCACCCAAAACTGGTCTGAATCAGACCTGAAGATTCAGTTGGTGACATATTCAAGGTAAAGGAATTATTTTTGCCCTGCCTCCCATGACAAATTCGGTTTTAAAGGAAAGGTAAGAGAAATGATATACGCTTTGCCAAGAGGTTAAAGCTAGTCAAGAGAAGAATTTGTCATAACAGTTTTTTGTTATCTGAGTAGTAAAAGAAGAAAAATGCAAGAATATAAATGTTTGATAGGAGCCGAACTTTCATGCCCTTCACCCCATATTAGATTTTAAGATTAGTTTACAAACAAGAACAGAGATTAAAAGCAGCTTTTCTGAGAGAGAAGAAGATATCTGGAATGTTTCCCAGACATCACACAAATTTTCAATCAAAACTTCTATTTGCTCAAAGTGATAAATATGGCAAAGACATGTATTGTATGCTTTTACAGGAAGCTTTTATTGCAAGTTTTTTCTTCTGCTCACATTTAGTCACATACAAACTTATATTAAAGTAAGGTCAAATGCTTTCATATCCACTGAAATTCACAAAGCTTTCTTTTTTTTTGCTGTTGTCTTTAATAAATCAAATTTTGCATTAGAAAAGGCCAGTGTTTGTATATTAGACAGGAACTCTTCTCTAACCAAGATCAATGGTTGAATTATTTGTCTTGGCTAGACTGATAGGCACCCTGTTTTCAGTGAACTCAACCTTTCAATAATTATCAGCATGGTTTTAAAGAAGATGTTATAAATTTTTAGTGATTCAGTTTCCTTTGTGTGTTAAGGAGAGATACTGTTTCTTTTCCTTCCTTACCATTCAAGATAGTGGTGGTTCAGCACTATCAGCCATAATTATCTGAAGATATCTAAAAGTTTTCTTTTTAAAAAAGTAAAGCACTTACAGGGATAGCGCAAAGTTGTAACACTGATCTAAGGGAGGTTCAAAGCCAAGTATGAATGAGCATAACTGACATATGCTTTTCTGCTTATCTAGGTAACCCACAGAGTCCATTATGTATAATCTGTAAAGATCAAGGTGATTTTCTAAACCATTTTCCCACCTTGCAGTTAGAAAGAACACACAGTTATTACTAGCCTTCTCACAAAACTTCATCTTTTGGAGAGAAGATGTTCTTGATACAGTGACCCTTGTGATTAAAATAGTTTGAGGAAACTCATGAAGACAAATTCTTCATCAGGGTGCTAGCTGGGTATTACACCACAAAACCATCAAATTTGGAGAGAAAGGTGAAAAAGGAAAAACAGAGGAAAACAGTAAAGTGCTGAATATATTGCCCGCATGATTGGATTAACTGCAGCCAGTGTGATGAGATAAAAATGCTAAATATATGTTTGTATACAATTGATATAATTCTTGACGTTATTTATAAAGTAATTTGTATTACAAATGACATGTATTTTATCAACTTGAAAAGGTGATAACAAATAACTGTTCACTTTAGTCAATGCTACTTTCTTGGGTATACTTTCTATATTCCCATGATTCCTAGCTAAACTTTAAGGAACAAGGGAATAAAATCCAAACTCTGAAGGAGAAGGGAAGATATGAAAATCATTATAGCCAAGTCTGACACAGATATCTGTTACTGAAGCAGAGTTCCTAATGGAGAGCAACTAGAAAAAGTACTAAAGAAAGGCTTATGAAGGAAAGACAGACTGAAATATAGTGATTCAAAATGAGGTCTATTCCAACAAAATTAGGACTGTACCATATGAAATATTGCAGCATCTCAGTAACAGCCTTGTTAAATGCTACTTATGTTTAATTCCAAGCAACACAAATTCTAAGATTTGTGTATCTTAGGACTTTAAGCTACATTCCTCACTGAAAAACCCCTTTAACAGTCAACTTAGCAGCTGTCATCATGGACAATGATGCCTGGATGACTCTACTCACACAGATGTAATTCTATTGTCATTTCTGAGGACATGACAGATAATATTGAAATTTAGAAAGAAGAATGCAGTTTTACACTGTAATTGATTTAGGTCACAGTTATAAATTAATTATGTAAATGATTTATAGTGACTACAACTCAAGAAAATAAAAGTTACAAAAACATTTCTCTCTGTTAAGCAGATGTCGTGGTTTAGGCCCAGGGTGTAACTGAGCACCATGATGCCCCCCAAAAAAGGCGCTAGTCAAAATAAGGACTGGGAGGGCTTCTCACCACCTAAAAAAGTCACCGGCAAACGACACTCATCATAAGGAGAAAAAACAAAACAATTTTAATTTGTTACCAACATCAGATATGGGCGATACAGCCAGATCTTAAAGTCAAAACACCTTCCCCCCATCCCTCCCTTCTTCCTGGGCTCAGCTTTGTTCCTGGTTTCATCACCTACACCATCCTGTGCCTTGAGGTGCAGTGGGGTGGGAGAGGGGGTTGCAGTCCGTTTGTACCATGTTGTCCTTCAGGAGTAGGGAGGACTCTGCCCAGTGTCTCTCTCTCTGCTTCCACGTGGTCCCCTTTCCACAGGAGAAAAGTCCTCAGAAGTCCAATATGGGTCTGCCCACAGCTGCAGTTTCCCTCACACACAAAACTGCTTCAGCCCAAGTGCACAAAGCTCCTATCAGGGTTTGCCCATGGTCACAGTTCCCTCACACACGAACTGCTCCAGCACACACTGCCTGGAGTCACGGCTTCTTCAAGGGCTGCTACCTGCTCATGTGTCCCTGCCTCACCACTGAGCGCTACAGGCTGCAGGCCAGTCGACCCAGCTCTCGCCACAGGTTGCAAAAGGGGAACCTGGGCTCTGCGTCCTCCTCCTCCCCATTCTCCTTTCTTTCCTTCAACCGACCTTGGTGTTCTTCAAAAGTTGTTCTCCTCAGGGCCCACTCCTTTCTCTGCTGCAGGGCTTTTCCTACGGTTCTGAAGAGTTCCTGGCTCTCTCTCTTTTTGGTCTGGAGCTGCAGCGGGGCTTAAGCTGAAGTTGGTGTTGGGCTGAACCAGCCCAGTCGGGCAGGGCCAGGGCCATGCCACCCGCACCTAGGGCCGCACTGATCGGGGCCAGTGCCAGAGAGAGAGAGCACACCCTGCACCCCCCCTTAAATACATGAATTCTCAGTAGCGCTGATTGGCTTGGCCCTGGTCAGAGGTGGGTCTGACAAAGGCAAAGGGGGAGCTTTTCAGGTAGCTTCTTAAAGGCTTAGCTCCATAGCCCTTCCTCCATTACCAAAGACAACACCAAAAACCCCTCGCAGAAAACCCAATACAGTAGATTTATTCAGTTAGCAATAGGCATAACTAAATTTCTCCTTTTACACTTACAGTTCAAAAATTTAACCTCATAAACAGATGGAAGCAATCATATATCACATGTGGTCCGAGATAACTAGAAAAATGAGTTGGTCTGTAGGATGAAAAGCCCTGAGAACAATTAATTTGTTACAAGCTCAGTGTCTGAGTCCAGTTTCTCAGCTCATGAGATTTTGCTCACACTGCTGTAGAATTTTCCCATTCCAAGAGAATTTGAAGTGGAATTCCGCACATACAAAGCCTATTTAAAATGGGAAACTTCTGGAAGATTTGTAAATTCATTTTGACAGATATAATGAACTAAATGAACTCCCAATACTTTCCTTTCAAAAATGGTGAATTTCTGGGAGAACTTCCATCCTGAAAGGTTTCCACCTTGATTTTTTTTTTGTAGGTTTAAGGCACCATTTCTCACAATTCAGAAGATTTAGTCTTTGCTTCTTCAAAGAATTAGTTTATTAATTAAATATTTTGCAACTTGCTTCCTTTATTCAGCTCAAAGAAGCCCTTAAGCTCTCCTGCCTATTAAAAGGGTCACCGCAGGTTGTTGAAGGACCCTGTGCAGGTTATCTCTTCTTCCTGTCCAACCTGGATATGCAGGCCATGTGAGTCCAGAATAGATGGAGATCTTTATTCATTATCAGTGACTTGACTTTTGCAGCCTGACTAAAAGTGAGAAGCTGAGTCACTGTGAAGATCAAGCAGAACAAGGGAACAGCATGGAAACAGCAAGGAAACTTCTCAAATCTTCAGGATTAATAAGCAATGAAGGATCAGGGACAGAAGCTTTACTTTTTGCGGATTGTCCAAGGAATAATGAAACACATTGTGGAATATAGAGCATGGGGTCAATCACCTATCAGTCAGATGAGTCTGAGATTATAGTTTCTGCAAGTAGTTATTTTCTACCATTTACTTTATGCTGCAAACTTAGATGGGGAAAATAAAGTAGAAGCAAAACCTAAACACATCAGACCATAATTAGCAGCAACAGATACCAGACCTACTTCACCTCATCGTGCTTTAGAATTCTTGATTTATTACAAGCTCCAAAATGCATATTGGCACACAACGTGCAACATTTACACATCCTAAAGGCTGGTTGCTGTAACCACCCAACAAACTAACAGATGCCCATAGAATAATAAATTCAGATTCCCAGGAGTTCCATTTAGTTGTTTTATTAATCATATGAAGCGTAAACTTGGGCCTAGACTTTTGGCTATAATTCAAGGGCTAGTTTGATGCAGTATAGCTGGCTCAGTTTTAGTGAAGAAATTATTGTTAAGGCACAAGAAATTACGTAAGTAGGAGTTATGCAAAGTATCAGTAGGTTTTTCACCAGAAGCATGACTACCACACACTAATGCGTACCACCTTAGCGCCTACTACCTGCTATTATAATAAAAAAACAAGCATTCCTTTACACTCTTAATTCATAAATATCCTTCTTACAACATGCCTTTTACATGGCAAAAGAGGCTTTAATTTAGAGTGATTCAGTGATATCAATCATACATTGGCAGTGAGGTTTATGAATTTTTATTGCAATCATTTGCCAGTTTGGCACAAACAACAAAGATGATGTGACTGGGTAATTCAATATGAATGAAACGACAGAATTTTCAAAGGGTGTTTACTCAAAACAAAACAACGCAACAATGGAAGTGCAATGAATATTATGCTATTTAACACATAGCTTGCAAGTGTCATATGTGAAAATATACTTTCATGACATTTTCTTAAAGCCTTCAGTATTGTTCAAAATAAAATCTTAGGAATGTAAGTTAGTTCAGAAAGTGAGACACTATTACCACTTTGAGAGAAAACCAAAGTTTGTAGAGTTCAGTGACAGCACAACAGTCAATGTCATGTCTACCTTAATAGTTGCATTACTGGAACTTTTAGAGAAGTAAGAACAATAAGCATGTAGCCTTCTATGTTATTAGCAATCATTCAGTCCTAATAAAGCAATTTCAAAGGAAATATTTTACTATGATCAAGTTTAACTACATTGAAGATATACTATAGAAGTTTCACATATTTTCCTCATTTAACTGGAATTGTCTGTGGGCAGTGTGTTCCCCTGTCACTCAGAGATATAGTTATTAGCGAAAATGTAAAATTAAGTCCAGTTTTTTGTGTCTTTAAAAATTACCTCCATGACCTATCAATTTTATTACACAAAAACAATACATATAGCAAATAGACACAACATATGGAATAAGTTTCTGTAAGTCTGCCTCCTGAGTTAGAGTTTAGTATCTGATGATTTTCCTGGCAAAGTGAGTAAGTTTTGCTGACTAGGAGCTAACAGCAGAAGTCTGTGACTCTGATCCTACCAAACACTTGGACAGACCCAATAGATACTGCTGCATTTCATGGGTGCATGAGGGTTTGATGAGGAAATTACTTTATGAGTGAAGGTGCTAGAAGAAAGCAGCAGAAACACAAGCTGTCACAAAAATGAAAGTTGTAAATGATGCAAAAGCAAAACCAAGTGAACTGTTGCTAGCAGTGTTTGTTCCTGAGGTGAAAGCAAGAGTTTTTCCAGAAAGATATACTAAGAAATGTCTCTTTTACTAAATATAAGCTTGTCCTTTTTCTTGGATTTCCCTGTTAATCAATGACACTTGTCTCAAGAAACGGGAGTCAAAGACACAAATTTCAAATCAACAGCAAACTAATAAAGGAATACTTGATTCCATCCTTGCACCCTAACTGAGGCAACTCCAAATACAGATTACTAAGACTGGTATCAATTAGTACCAACTGAGTATCAGTAATGTAAGTTACTGGCACTAAATCCTGCAGTTTTTTCAGATTGTTCTTAAGAATTCAATAAGAATAATATTTCTTTGCATTAAGTTGAAATGTTGAATGAGAAAATGTTTTGATGCATTGCCACCTCTAAAGCCACCATATCATCAAGACATAATTTTGTAATTTTGTTCATTGTAATTGAGTATCTTGGTGTGGTGTGTGACCGGTGATAAGATTTTAATGATGAAAAGTAGTTACTACCAGGCTCTCACAGCTGTAGGGAAAAATCCCAACACATACCAAAAAACCTCCAAAAAACCCACACAGAGAACTACATCCCACCCCCAAACACATCTATTCTAAGAGCACAATGTTAAATAACCATCCTTTAACTATGCCAGTGTGGTTTTGTGGTTTAATATACTATAGTATGTGAAGGGTGAAATAGAGCTATAGCAAATATTTGTCACAAAGTTAAACATACTTAAATATAACTGCTTCAGTAAATCTTTCCAAAGCCTATCATCAAAAAATACTGGATGATGAGCTCACTCACAGGTGAACCTATATGTATGTTCATATATGTATATTACCCTGCCCTTTTGACTGCGGAAGGCCAAAAAGCTCAAGTACATGCAATGTGTGGGCAGTGCCCACACTAGCTATGAAGTAGCACGTACATCTGTGACTAATATCCAGACCATTCCATTTGTTGGACCCAAGACAATAAAAACAGTGGATGAAGATTAAAATATATTTTTTTTAGGATTTGTGGGTGGCCAGTCAGTATGACTAAGACATAGGAACTTTCTAGCTGCTTCAAACAGACTTCAGGCTGACGGGTCAGAGTCCCATGTGGTCAGTAAGGAAACAGTAGAAACCACCCAGAAAACCCCAATACATTGGATTTTAAGCATGTCCCTGCATAGCTTACTCTTGAAAACTCTTCTTTTTGAAGTCATACAGCCAAAATAGTGAAAGTGAAACTATTATAGTGCGTTCTGTCAAAAGATTGTTAGCAAATTGGAGGGTGTTTTGGGAAAAAGGCAAAAATTTAAAAGAAGACAGGAAGCATTAAGAAAAAATTAAAGCTAAATGTGTATCTTTGCTACCTAACAAATCACAGAACGGTTTGGAAGGGACATTAAAGATCATCTGGTCCAATCCACCCTGCCATGGACCATGTTGGTGTCCCAAAGTGAACAGTCTATTTGAGATAATCTTTTGGGGCTGAAGCAAGATGTTCTTGTTCAGCTATGCAGCTGTAACTCAGCTGGCCCTCTGGGTCATTTTTATGTGCCAAAGTTCCTGAAGATGAAGGGATAAAAGTACATTTAAACCCACCCCATTCACCACCCTGAAACATCATACCCAGCAAAGATACTGTTTGGAGCTTGGCCTAAATTAGTTTTCATGGAGGTGAAAATTACTTTGAGCTAAGTTAAACTTTAAAAAGCATTTCTCCTGAGGTTCATCTTAGAAACTTCCTTCTTACCTGGCCTGACATTCCTATGTGCTTCACCTCCAATACTGTCAAATGGCTGCTTCCAGCTCTCAGCGTGCTGATCAAGGAAACGTTAGATTCTAGTTTATGCTAGATGTAAGTTGTCTGAATCTGGGCCAGTCAAATGCATGAGTAATGTAGAGTTCTAAAATATTAGCTGCAAAAAGGTAAGAAAGCATAAGAGGACTATTAAAGAATTAATTAGGTATAGATAAGTTATCATTAGTTTATTAAGGAAGATGAGGAACTCAAGAAAGATATAATCCAGGGATAGATATGGAGACATCTAAAATAAAATATTAAAAAAATAATCAGAAAATTAAAGAACCTAGGTAGCCCATCAGTATGGCATATCACACTCAATAGAGCTGTAATGATGCCATTGGCATTTGAAGCTGTTATCCTGAGGTCAGTAGAAAGCTCAAACTGATTCCCGCATGTACTGCGTAACACTTCAGTTTCTCTGCCACTATATCCCACAGGCATATATGAAGTCATACAGGAAAATCAATGTAAATATATTTTTATAATTTTAAATTTACAAGAAGACATAATCAGGTGTCTGTAGTCTAGATTACTCTCATTTCAGATACCACACAGATCTAACATTAACAGGTCTATTCTGTGTCTGAAAGTGGAGGCTATCATCCAATAGTTCTTTATATCCCCATGAAGTGATCAGTTTACCTGCCAGTGTAGTCTGTACTCTTTGGGAATAACAATAATAATCGAGTGCCACCTGCTTCTTTATGTGTTTGTCTACAGCCAAGACTAAACTGTGAGGGGTACTTGTTCTAAAACTGCTGTTTTACACTGCAACTGGACTTCGTAACCTTAACTGCAGATAAATTTCCACACAGTCTAAGAACAGGCAGATTCAGTAAGCTCCTGAAATGAAACAGAACAACCAGAATAAATATGAGAGAACCACTAAAGGATGGGGTCATAACCAGGATATAATTTATTGCCCAATCAAAAGTAATTATTTGAACAAGGATGAGAATCTAGCCTTTAAAACATTCACACAATCCACCCATGTTAAGAAGATTTTGCTGTGAGACACACTGCAGGTTGAGGTTTGCCTAAATTGGTCATATCTGCCCAAAGGAAGAAAAGATGACGACAGCTTCTGCTGACTCTGGAAAGGAAAAATTGACTAAGGGCCAAGACTTCCCTGCCATGCAAGAGGCAGTACCATAAAGCCCAAAGTGGACACAACTACCCACTTCACTGAATGTGTCAGCTGGTAGCTATTTATCTTTTGATTTAATAGACTTTATTATAAGTCAGTGGTCTTCTGCTAAATAAATGCCTCTTATTTATTTTTCCAGATTATACTCTGAAAACTACCACAGCAGATTCCACATGGTAAAAGTGGTAAAAATAGCAGCTAGATTGTAGGATTTATATAGAATCATGTTCTCCCATGTGCACACTAAGTTCTCTGCCTGAAATTAAGCAATAGCTTCATAAAGTGCTCACAACTGTCCTTACCTGTTTTCTTGTAATTCCCTCCACTGCTACTCACTGACCCACTTCACAGTAATAGTTTACTAGCACACTGTACATACATTGTCACCAAGCAGACCACTGTTGGCTTTATCTTTTATATCCTCTTTAAGCAGAGTGCAAGCCAATCTTATGAAGCCGGATTAACCTCATAATACATAATCAGCAAGGGATAAAATATCTAATATTTTCTCTGCATGTTTTAATTGCAACATTTCAGCTGTAAGATATTCTCCCCAAGTACAGAGCTTACACTACATTACTAATAAAACTCAGTTTAAGAAACCTGCTTAGAACAATAAGGTCTGATTGCACTGAACTCCAAACAGCCCAAATAATGCTATTCACCTATTCCTCTCTGATTTCACTGTTGTAACTTCACACATTTCATGAGGGATATAAATTCAGATGTGTAGGTGCACAAAGTATAATGAGCAAGTTATGAGATGAAGTTGGGTTTTTTAAATATATATTATTCAAAAATAGATTATGACACCCTCCCTAGAATCCATCAGTAGATTGTGAAACTCTGATCAGCCTTCCATGCATCTTAAATTTTCAAATATCTAGTCATCAACTCTTCTGTCTTCAAGTGATGTTGAACTAATTTTATTCTTTTAACTCAAGTTTCCTTTAAGTGTCCAAAATCCAGTCCCTGTTCTCCCTTTCTCAAAATTCTTGCCAAAGAGCTACTAGGAGCCACAGACAAACTGACCTTACCACAATGATAACCCAAAAGAGACAGTTAGAACTCAGTTTTCTAGGGGTTATGTACATAATTTACTACATTAAAGATCTGAAAGCATGTGGAAAGTGGTGTATTGCTTTTAGTCTCTTGCACCACTGGGAAATGGCCGTGTTAAAGATGAAGAGAAAACTATTAAACAGAGTAACCAATAGTGCTTATTTTCTTGCTTTGCATAGAATCCACACCTAAGTAGCTCACATTTTGTCATGGTTTGTCTTTATTTGATGCAGTACAGCAGCTTCACATAGCCAAATATGAATGAAGAATTACCCTAACAAAGGGTAGCCATCTAATGTATCCACTACTGCCTGCCTATAAAGGAGCAGAGAACTCCATGTCCATTTGATGTTAGGAAACCCAGGAGCTTGTATGAGTCCTTCTGCTACACAACATTACTCCATGGCATGCCAATGTGAACTAAAAAAAAAAAGGGGCCAGGGGTAGGGAAGGAAGACAAACTCTCCTCCAAAAAAACCCTGTAATGTGTCTTACTGGGATGGAGTTAAGTTTCTTCATAGTATCCCATATGGTGCTGTGTTTTGGATTTGTAACTAAAACTGTGCTGATAACACACCAGTGTTCTGGCTGTTGCTGAGCAGTGCTTGTACAGCATTGAATTTTTCTCTTTTTCCCCTTGTTCTGTCCACCCCTGCCCTGCCTCCAGCAAGGAACTGGGGGTTTTCAAGAGGCTGGGAGGGGACAGCTGACTCAGACTGGCCAAAGGGATATTCCATACCATGTGACACCATGCTCAGAAATAAAAACACAGGGAAAGGAAGAGAGGGGGAGAACATTCATGGTTATAGCATTTGTCTTCAAAAGTAACTGTTATGCACACTGAAGCCCTGCATTACAGGAAGTGGCTAAACAGCTGTTTGCTGATGGGAAGTTGTGGGTAAACTCCTTATTTTTCTTTAATATGTTGTCCTGGAGGACTGCTTGCTCTCACCCTAAACAAGGGGGAATCACAGTACTATTCATGCTTCAGAAGTTTTAACAGGGGTAAAACCAAGACATTAAAAGTAGCACAGGTTACTAAAACTAGATTGAGGACTGATAGGTCATGTGATGGCAGTACTGTCTTAAAAGTAAGTCACATACCTACTGCCTCAGGAGATGTCTGCCCTAAAAATTTTGACACTCTTTGCCATCAGATTGAGTGACTCCATACACTGAAAGATGCATGATTCTAAATTGCTTGGGAAGATTTCACATTGCTCTACAATTCTGAGGTAAGCCTTGTGCAAAACTTCAGCAAAGGACTTTTTTAAATCCTGAATTTTTACTGAGATGACCAGCAGCAGCTGCAATGTGGCATAGCAACTTCCTACCTATATGTTTGTCTCATGAACTCAGAAAAAAAAGGACTGTAAAACATAAAAAAAAAATTACTCCCAAAGAAAGTGGTCTATATCATTGGTACCTTCTCCAGTGATAGATTAATTGCTGACAATACTGCCTAAAGTTGACGTGGAATTCCCTAGCGGGACTTTAGTTAGCAGAGCTGATGCCATAGAGTAATGAGCTGTCAAATACATCTTCCAAGCACTATTTACAATCATGAAATGCATATTATTTCTTTATCCCCTTGAAAATGGTGTATAGGCTTTCACAAAAAGAGATGACTAACAGGACAGTGAGAAAAGAACCATGGGAGTTGGAGTGTGACTGCAGAGACTGGAGGCTGCAGTCAGGTCTGGCTGCCTTTTATCATATATCCCAAAGTGCAGCAGCACCAGAGTCCCAGTCCTGTAATAGGACAAAGAAGCATGAGATTGCTCAGATGATGTTGAACACTTAATATGGAGGACATATGAGGACACAACCATAAGCACTTAGTAAAAAGACATAACTGCATGGGCAGTGTCTAACCCATGGCCTTTAACTCACTGCAGATTAGATCATCCCTCCTGCCACCCATCATCTTCTATTTATCCAATCCTGCTCTACCGGATAGTTTTTAGTCTAGTGGATGTAGGTGGTAGGGAAACCTTTTAACACACCAGGTAAGGAAGGCAGGAATCCTCAGATCAAAGGAGAAGGGAGAAGTCAGCTCTCAACCAGGCAAGTAATTCTTATCAGCTTTGGAAAAGAAACTTAAAATTTCGGTACAATTACTTCCAAGCTTTTTGATGGATTTTAGGAGAGAAATTAAAACAGAAAAACCTTTAAAAAATATTTCCTTGAATTTTCAACTTGGTCTCTAAGTTCCATACAAATAGAAAATAGGGTAAGAAATGCATTCCTTATTTCAGTATATAACATGTGCTAATGCTTAAGTGACTCGGGTCAGCCACAGCTTCTCTCCCAGAACGGGTGCAGGTACATTCAGAATGCTATGGTTTAAGGGTTACCAGCCTGAAAGGGAAGGACTGGTGGTGTCTGTAGGACCCTGGAGGGTCAGAGATCAGTACTGTTCCCTCCCCTTTCCGGCCACAGTCTATAAAGAACCGATGTTTTCGTGGGCTTTTCCTGGCTTTCCTGGGCTGCTTCCTGTCGCATCTCGGGACGGCTGGGCCTGGCTCCACGTGCTCGGCAGCATCCACCACCATCCGCTCCCGGCACCACTGCGGTCCCTGGTGACGAGTCACAGCAGTCGCAGCGGCCACGAGGCACTGCTTGGACATTTCCACTCGGGACTACTGGGATCAGGTTTTCTATATAGTTAGAGGTCCTTTGTCCCTTATTAATTCCCTTTTCCTTTCCCCTGTTGTTTTCATTAAACTTGTTACAGTCTTAACTTCCAACCTTGTGCGGAGCACTTTTTAAAATTTTTTTTTATTCTCTATTCCCTTTTCTTAATCCTCCCCCTGGGAGGGGTAGGGGCAATAGAGAGAAAATCCTGCTCTGTCTCTCTCTCTGACCCTTAAGCAGAGACAAAGAACTACAGCATGTCAGATGTTCTGCAGAGTAATGCAGCCCATGCATAAGAAGCACAGCAAAAATATGTATGGAACATTATTTAAAACACTTTGCTTGCTCCTGCATTATTTCCTCTAGCTTATTATACCAATCACCTGGAGCATAAGTCTGTCATCTTTACCATTTGTTCTTTTTTCTAAAGCAGCTCCCCATTGCCCTTGACTGTTGTTCTTGTATACAATTCTTTATCAAACCTAATTGGAAACAGCATTGAAACCAACACTTGCCATCCTCTCAGGCTTTCTGCTTAACCCTTCTGCATCCAGAACAGTATAGAACATTGCACATGAGGGTGCAACCATTTGAAAAGCAAGGGGATTTTATCTCCAGTGTTGAACCAGACAAACCCTCCTCATCATTGAGACAACAAGGTTATTTAGATGTCCCATGGAGAAAACAAGTTTAGAATTTCAGAATTTCAAGACTGCTAGTTGCAAACAGAAACAGCCTACTGTATGAGGTCTTGTAGAGCTGACAAGAGAAAGTAGAATTTGGTCTCTTACACCCTTTATATGTATGAATCACCTACTGTGATAGGTTTTGGGGTTGTGGGAAAAATTACAGATATACCGCTGAAAGAAAATAGGTTCAGCTAGTGAGATGCACTTACAGAGACCAGCCCAGGCACAGAGTCCCTCCTCCCATTTTAGTTTCAGCATCAGCATTAGTTATGACAGTCCTGTAGGGATTACAAAATGTGTTATTGCTGATTTAGTTTAAAATAAATAAAAACGTAGTAAGAGGATATATTTTAACAAAAAAAAATAGGTTAATGCTTGGAAAGTTAATGATTCACAGGGTGTTTTGCAGGACCCAGGGGAAGCACAAAGCCTTTCATTTTCAGGCATCACCTGTTTGCTTTCATTTGTGTTCCATGATTATATATGTAAATCTTTAAAAGTTTTAGATTTTGAAAAGCTGAAGCATTAAATACTGTATTTAGACAAGCCTCACATAACCTTTAAGGCAATTGTTTCATGGCAGAAGTAGAATAAGGTGAGTTTCTGCACAAAACATACTTGCATCCTTATAAATGAAATAACATGAACCTTTTAATTCCTTGATTGGTTTGAAGGTGTGACTGTATATCATCTTAATGTCTTACTTCATTTGGAGGGTATTTTACCATCAAATACACAGAAATCCAACCTTTCTAATTTTATAGTTTTAAAATTAGATGCTTTGGGGCTACATAATATATAATAATCTGTAATTGTAAATAACTTATTTGCTAAAGAAAGCGGAGAAATCAGTTAATAAAATTCAATTTATATGATTATGAAGTGCCTTAAAAGTGACTCATAGAAACCAATTGGCTTTATAAAGTCAACATTAGATGTATTCCTAAACCACAAGTGTGGAGAAGTCTATGACAATATCCTCCAGCAATTTATAATTTCCCTCAGTTCATGCATTACGTCAGCTCTGAGATATTCTTGTATGAGTTAAAACTTTAAACTAATGACCAGAATTCACTTTCTCCAAGTCACATATTTTTCTTTAAATCCAAAATGCCAGATATTCTGAATCACAAAAAAAATTTTCAGTCAAAGCAGATACATTACAATAAGAGCTACTGTGGGCCCAGCTTTCCACAGTACCTTCAGGTCAGATCCCATCTTTTTTGATGGAGATTTGAACACTAAAAATATATGAATATGGGGTTAAACCTTCAGTAAGTTCCCTGATCAATAAAATGAGCAGCCACGTAACTTGTGAAAAAAACATAAGTACTGAGTGGTACTAAGAGCTATAACTGTTGTAGATATTTAATATCCTTTTGCCTGAAATGAGACAGAGAAGGGAACATAACACAAATACCTGGTTCCTTACTTTAGTGCTCTAATCATTAGGCTGTTCTTTAAGAGGTGTGATACTATAAAATCACCAGTTATACCTTAAACACAGGAATTCATTCAGGAGGAGCTGTTGATGCTTTCTCAAGCTTACTTATTACTATTATTTATTACTTTTTTATCTTGAACTCTACCCAGATTCTTGCAGATTCCATCTTTTTGTGTGTCTACTTGTATGTGTGTATTCATATGTATAGCCGTATCACTCATCTAAATATGATTAAATATTAAAATTATTCTCCCAAAGAACTGCTTTCACACATTCACACAGCTATCTTGTTCTTAACCTAACATATAATGGATATGTAATACAACAAGCCTGATGGTAATCCTGGTCACTTTTAGCTGACTACTCAACTAAATCGATCACTTTTAAATAACATTCAGGCAAGCAGCAATTTATTTCTCTTAAAGTCTGACTTACCTGAGTGCGTAGGCTTGTACCCTGTTTTCAGAAGGCAGCTGTCTCCCTTCCCACAGAAGTTATATGAAACTCATAGAAGTGAAAATCCTATGCTTGTTTCCTTGTATTTTCATGACTGCTGTATTAAGTTCCAAGTTTAAATGGGCTCCAAAACACATTGAACACACTCCAGTTTTCATGGGTTCTCTCAAAAATTGGAGAGAATGACCTGTTGTAAAAGCTTGTGTTCCTCGAAAGGATTATATATACCTCTGTTCCTTTACCCAATCCAAATGCCTTTCATAAAAATAAAAGTTTTAAAATTTCTTTTTTTTTTTAAGAATTGCAGGTATATTATCAAAACCATGAATACTGTTTGGCAAATAATAGCATAGACTAACTAACAGATTTGCATTAATGATTTACATTCATTAGTTAAAGGATATGATTTTATTCTGCACAACAAATTACAGAAGCATCTATAAGAGCCCCTTCAGCTGTTACTTGTTGTTTCATTCTGCTTCTGGGAGCAAATATTCTCTTTGGTGTTCTTCAAGATTTTTTTCCAATTTTCCAGATTCAAGTTCTGTTGAACTTGATTCAAGTTCTTAGTTCTGTTCTTAACATTTAAAGAAACAGCCAGCTATATGGACCAGTAAAAAAAGCAAGCAAGCAAGCAGCATGTCACTAATATCTGTAAAGCTGCCTTATTTTTACTAGCATTTATCACATTTCTTCTTTAGTGTATGAGATTTAAGGTCAAAAAAACATTTTTGCCCATTTCCTAGTTAAAACTTGCTATAACACTTTTTACACTTGATAAATAATGCATAGCAAAGCAAGCTTATGGCAGGTGAATATTAATGGCAGGAATTAGAGCACAGAAATGAATCTATAGTCAGAGAACACTAAAGCACAGAGTACTAAGTGACATAAGTAGGCTAATGGGATGCTTCTTTTAGGAACTTCTTTTCTGCAAACATTAGATTCACCTGACAGATTTACTTGACAACTCTCAGCATGAGAAAGAAAGAAAATGTTTCTCCTCTGTCAAAGTAACGGATCAATGTCTTGACATCAAGGGAAATAAAAAAAAAAAAAAAGAAAAATAGAGAAAAGAAAATATGCACCCAGTACCTTAAAGGTATGTTATTTTCCTTCCTCATTTATTTCAAAAATTAGAATAATTCTTCTTACTCTTCTCCCAACCATTTTCCCATCCCTGACAAACACAACACAAATTGTCAGAATAAGATGGTACTTAAGAAAATAACTATAGAAATTTCCCCCCAACTATTTTGCTTAACAGTATCTTGATCAATGTCTGCACAAGCTCTAAATGTCCTAGTTCAAGAACAGTATAGCTGCCTTCCTACTCACAAGGGCTGGAATCAGCTTTTGATCTATGGGTTGTTTTTTTTAAATTTGTTTATTCATTTATTATTAATTAATTTATTTTTAAAGTACTTGATACTTTAAAGCCATGTCTTTCTCAGACCAAGGCACTGTAGAAATGTAGTACCAGTTAGCCCAGTTTACAAATACCTTTCACAATCTGAGCGCCTCTCTGTCCTGCAAGTGGTTGTCTGGGTACAGTACTCAAATCCCAAACAGCAAAAGAGGGAGAGAGAGAGAGAGAGAGAGTCAGAGAGAAAGAGTGGGTGTGAAAATAGAAGCAGCAAGAGCTGACAGCCTACTGACAGCATTTCCTAAGTAGAGGTGGGAAATGCCTTCATCACATTTGACAGCAACATGTCCAAAGGATCACCTGCTCAGCCTGATCGAAGTCCAGATCCATGGTGAGTCAGCAGAAAAACTTTGGGAGAAGACTTGAGTAAAGAAATGTCAACATAAGGAAGTGCCAGGAGTTAGTCCATACTGTACTACAGCTCTGTCAAACTTAAAAAAAAATCCATTAAGTGTATCTTTGATAGAACTCATGACTTGCAACTCCATGAAATCCAGCAAATTATATCATTATATTTAAGGCTTCAAACCACTACCTCTTAATCTGATACATAACTATATAGCATTCAAGGCTGTTCTGTTATCAACAGCTATTATAGAGGGAATGGAGAGTGTGTAATTCATGTTTACATTACTGGTATTTGTGGAGACTTCCCTTTCAAAAGCCCAAATTAAGAGAGGAAGTAAAGGCTGAGGCACAGAGCCACCTCAGACTGGTTTTATGAACAAAGCAGCTGTACTGGCAAGTGAGTTTGTTTACTGAAAATCTCTGGATAAAGGAGCTTGAGATTTAGTTACACCTAGGCTTCTGCTACTATTTTAGATACCAAAAGGTCTCTGAAGCTGTCGAAAAGATGACTTTTGTCGCTTCTGGAGCAGGAGTCCTGGTCAGGCAGGATACCCTTGGTAACCTCTCAGTATACGCCTGATATCATGCTGTTTTGCTAGTATAAACTCAAGGCACAAACCTGGCTGAAAAATATTACCCTAGTTTATACCAGTTTCTACCAAGATATACATGTTTACACTTTTTTGACTTTTGCTGATTTCAATAGCTCTCTCAATTAAGTGAGTAGAGGGTCAAATAATGTTTGATAACTTTCAGTAGCATTAGAGGAGTCTGAATACAATTAACACTGTAGGTAATTTATCTAGCCCAGTTCTGCAAAATTAATTGCTAAAAGTGTAAGAATAGCAATTTTTTGACAGTAGTACTCTACCACAGGGAAGCTACATGTAAAGTAAATAAAACTAAAGGTAAAACTACAAGTACATGAGATGCATTATTATATAGATAATGAATATTATGCATAAAGGAGCTACCTCATTGCTTCTGTATGCATCGATACAGATTGTGATATGTTGTCTAATCATCCTTTCAAAAGCACGTCTTAAGTGGTACATGAACAGTACTGCATTTCAAAGATATCTTCGCATTTCAAAAGGCTAAAGAATGATTCTCACATAACAGAATTTAATCCCAGAATTTTATATGGAAATATATGTATTGATATCTGAATTAATAGCTTCATACTTTTCTGTGCTAATGTTTGCATTGCACAAACAAATTAGAAATCTAAATATGTTTGTGTATTCATGTGCTTATGTTTTAAATAGCACACTGACAAAGGACACTGATATCTTTATATTTATATAATACACGATCATACATAGTGTTTGGGATGCAAGTAGCTCATTAGCTTACCAATGATTATTAGTACAACAAATTTGAAATATTGTAAACTTGTCCATGATTTTTGACGAATATACATCCATATGTAACAGAAAACAGTCTTTCAATCTCAAGACAAGAACAGGTTTTCTTTGTTTGTAATTGTTAGACCTTGAGTTGCACATACACTCTTGATATGTATGTGTATTTGTACTATATTGATGGTTTTACCACACAAGAAAATTTACTTAAAAGAGAAATACTTGGTTATTATAACTTCAGACTAGTCATTGAAATTATATTATGCCAGAAGAAAGATAGTAGAGTGAAAGGAGGTGCCTGCTGTATAGACAGTAGGTAGGAAGGAAGAAGTTTGGTCAAGGACCATTTGTTTTCTTTCTGCTGCTCTCTCCTTCCCTGTTATGGATCTATGTGCAGTATTTAACTACAGGAAAATCTCACTTCTATTTTATTTCAAATTTCTACTTGCAAAAGGGGAGGATTCCCCAAAATATGCTTTAGCTATATGCTATACTACTATTCTATGCTCTTCTATATAGCTAAGTGTCTTTGGGCATTGTGGGGTGGTTTCCTATGTGATAACTGCCATTGTGTTTAAAAGGTTGCCCATTTCAAACACTTAAGAGACAACCAGGAATGGGAAAAAATGCCCCACACTGAAACAAGTAACAGTAAATGCACCTTGTGCACATCAACTTGCCATTAGCTACTGGATGGCTGGAGTTTTCCAGACAAAGCACTACATCAACAAGTAATTTTGGCTCTAACATTTGCAACTGTATTATTTTCTCCCTAAATCAAGTGAAGGACAGAAATAAGATGGAACATGACAAAAAGGAGCAAGAAGACGGTCCAGAAAAGTTTCTTTCTACTGTATATCTTATTTTCTGTACAATTCATTCCTGGGAAAGGATCATACAGTAATTTTGGAAATATAAGCTGAACTCAGAATATTCAGCATAACAAAGGGATTTCTTTTTTCTGGTAGTCTGCAGTAAACATTTGTAAGGCCAAGTACCAGCATGAGAATTTCCCCATTTATTCAGAGGTACCTTTATCAAAGCCATCAAGTTAACAGTGTTGTTAGTCATCAGCTACTAGCTGGTTTGGTATGAGCAGATATAGGTGAGTTATTAACCAGATACTGTCAGTATACTCTATGAAAACTACTTGCGCTCAAGGCTCTGCACACAAGTTATACTAGATTATCAGGAAAATCTGTATTCCTGTAAAGATTTTTTTTCTACTTTTCGCCAGACCTCAGTAGAGACAGAAGTGGAAAAAAAACAGCTCCATAATGCTTCAAGCCTTGCCTGTGTGGCAGTTTTACCACAGTCAGCATGGAGTTGTTTGAGAAACTCAGCATGAAGGAATTTTAAGAGCTCAAAGCTGCTTCTATGATGAAAAAGTGAATGAGGTGCTTAGGAAGATAATATTACCAACAGCGTGTCAACATTTCTGCTATTAATTCTCCTCTTACCTTCTAACAACATAGCTGAGCTGCTTTTTACCTTCTTTGGTTCCTTACTCTGGAAAGCCACCTCTAGTCCAAAGTGTCCAAGACACTTGAGTGTTTTCTGCTTTGTTTCAGAGGGGGAGAGTGGGGGAAAAATGAGAATAAAGCAAACAACGCAGAAACTTTTCACATTTTGGATATGAATAACATTTAAGTGTGAAAAGCAAAGGACAGGCTATTGTTCATTGTCAAGTTTTCAAGGAAACAGACTTTATTTCACTACACAGTTCTAAGCTTCTTCTCAAAGTTACAGGAATGTGAATGGAGGGAACCTGCTCAATTCATATATGTGTTAAGCACTGGAGTTCACTACTTGTCACATATGGTCAGGGACAGCTTTGTTAGTATCAGATATGAGTGAAGAACACTGTTCACACTGCTGCATTGCGCAGTACCTCCCTGAAACCCAGCAGCTCAAAAATAAGAAACCCCTGCTTGAGAGCCCAGGAGCTGAGAGTCAGATCCAGCAACAGTAAAATCAAGTTGTTTATATAAAACTGTACACACCCAAAACAGGGTCAAAATTTCTAGCAATGCTCTGAAATGAACTTGCTCTCCCTCATTGTTTTAATTTTGCATTTTAGTAGGTCCTGATTCTGACCCCATTTGAGTATGAGTTAACAACTCAATTTATGCTTCTGCAGCTGAACAGCATTTTTTCTGAGTTTTTGTTTCCCACCTTTCTCCAATCTGAGAAGATATTAAATCCAGACTTTTAAGATGGTTGCTGTTGGAGTAGCAATGTGAAGATATGACATGGGCCAGAACTGACTGACAGACACAGGCTTCCACAAATCACAAGTGGGTGTGCAGGATTAGCAGTCAAAAACGAAGTTAATTCTGATCACTGTGTCCCACAGAGATGGAGCAGTTGAAGGAAGTACAGGAAAAGCAGCTGGCTTTCATAATTTTTGGGAGAGATGGATGATCACATGAATGTTAATATGTTCATAATGTTAAAGTAATGACATTTCCAATGTCTGAATCCTAGTAAGAGAACTTAGAAGAGTCTAGATTTCATTACATAGTCTTCTTGACCTAGCTGTCAGTAGAGCTGTAATTTATGCTGTGTGTAGCTGTTAATGCAAATAAATAAAAATCTACTTCTCCAACAAAATTAAACTATATTTTCTCATATTGTAATGAGGAGAACAAACAGTATCTGAAACATGGAATATATTTCATAAATTGAGATATTTACCAGTACTCACTCAGCTTTAAGCACTGGAGTAGAGAAACACTTTAAGCGCAGGTTAAAATGATATTTAGTCTCTTAAAAGTTACAAATAGGTGCTCTATACATCATATTGACAACTTAAATCTCCAAAGTATAAATGTCAAAGACCCTTGCCCTGCCTAAAAGCAACTTGCTGGGTAAAACTTGGGAATTTCAATTATGGATGAATGTGCAATTACTTTAAGGAAAGAATAAAACCAAACTCTCCATTAGGAATATATGAGCAGCTGTTTAAAAAAAAATACTGTCCGTTCATTCAATTAACTCCTGACCTTGAAAGCCACAGATCATTTCATTTGTCACCACATCGATTAGGCAGCTCTACGTTTTGAGAGCACTTCTATGCCATTAGGTTATTAGATCTGGCTAATTTGTTTTCCTAGAATTACATTAATACATTTGACACGTTAGCTAATTGAGAAAGTTAGGAGATTTGTATCAAGTCCTTTCTATAAGTATAGCAAATTACTACTATCAAAACTAATTCATGTAAAACATGTATTCTTTTTCAAGGTGTAACATACAGTGAACAATATTTTGAAACTAAAACTGTCATTTAGATGCTGCTATGAAATTACAAGATATGAGGGAACAATGTTAAACAAATCCTAAATATCATCTCTCAAAATCATAAGTAGTTCAATCTATTAAGTAGAAAAGCCCTCCCTTATCTATTTTTAAATGTGTTTGAGACATTTTTTTTCTCCAAACAGTAAAGCAATCTTTACATATATTGGTTGTTTGAATCAGAATATATTAACCCAAGCAAGATATTTTTACAAAGCCACGTTTGGAATATTTCAAAGATCACCTTTTCATACAAATTGAACAGATACTACAATATCCAAAGAAATTTTATTTACAGCAAATAAACTAGAAATGCTTCCTTATTTTGTCATGAGGCATTTAAGAGAAAGCATTCTCCTACCTTAGTCAAAGATGCTTGCTTCTGACTGACTGGAACAATTTTACTTGCATCCTAGTAAACTCTTGAGCAGTAATCCTGTTATGTGTCTACAGCAGTTTCATGGGGGTGGGACTTCTGTGTAATAATGAATTCACCAGGGAATCATCCCTTTCAAAGAATGCTGCTGCAGACAAGAAAGCCTCTCTACATTTACTGTCACAAGCTTTTGGATGATTAGGTTATGACACAGTAAGTATGTGTACATACATACAGTGATGAGGATTCAAATATTTCCTTTATGCTTAGACATATAGGCTGAAAACTGCAGCATGCTTTACAAGGATAGTGTAAAGCATATATGTGTACATATATACACTTTATAAATATATAAAAATGGAGTCACAAGGTAAATATGACAAAATTGCTTATTTAGTCTCTATGGGTGTGACAAAATAGAGTGGCTGGGTCTATTATTGATTAATCTGAGAAGCAGTAACTCAAAGTCAAGCATTCCAATTCTTACCTAAAAAAATGTATTTGAATGTTTCTTAATCCTAAATGATATAAAAAAGCAGATGCACATCCGCCCCATTGGCAATACCTAATTTCCTCTGTACAGTGGCAGCACAAATCTAATGAAGAAGCTTTGTAACATGTTAACTCAATAACATCAAAAGTAGCTTCCTACAAGCAATCTGACAAAGAGCGGTGATGTTTATGGTGGTTAAGATTTATGAGCAATAAAACCTTGGAGAGTATGTGTGGTCACTTAAAATAACAGATAAACATGAGAGCACTTGATAAATCTGCTGAGAAAGATGTATCTGGCAAGGTTATAGCAGTGAACGTGACAAAGGGTGAAGAAGTATAGCAGTAACCAACCATTTTAGTGGAGCTGTAGGAAAGATGATCATGCAATTCCGTTACTGGACTAAGTGAGCATATCAGCCTTTGTTAAATCATTCAGCACTTCCTTTATCTTATTTACAAAGCAAAATATTATATTACAAGCAAAATTTTTAAGAAATCAACAGAATAAATAAAAATGAAGTTCCCTACATACCTCTAGATTCACTTCTGTACTGTTCATGGCTGTTTAATTGATGGCAAGGTTGATAATTTTGCCAGCGAGCTCTTTTGAAATGGAAAAGTGGACCAGAAAACAGAGGTTCCTTTCCTTAAATCCTTAAAGTGACTCCATTTGTCTTGGCACTCTTATAGTTTTCTTGGTAACTACCTCACAACAGGTACAAACACTCATACCTATCTTTTGTATAAATTCCAGCATTCATCCAGGGTGTGGAAGACAAATTCAACTCCCTTCCCTTCAAATGCAATCTGCATTTCCCAGCTCTGTGCAAGTGCCCTAACCAGCGAGCGAGTCATGAAGCGGTCTGTGTGCTTACCACACCTTCTTTTGAAACTGTCCCAACAGGGATACAACACTCAAGAGTCTGAGCTACTTAAGACAAACCAAAAGAATAAACATAATCCTAGAAAGTTCAAACATGAGCATAACCTGAATAGCAGGTAATGACCTTATCTGGAGTAGAATTTTGAGGATTTTATTTCAAGATAAATGAAAAGAATTTGCTGTTGCTTAACTTAAAGGGCAAAAGGTGAAGGAAGAGCAGCAAGAGAAGAGAATGATATTTAACTATATCAAAAGCAAGAGCAGAGATATTCCCCAACTTTATAGCAGATAGTATAACAAGCAATGAGCTTAAGCTTCAGGAAGTAAGATTTTCCGATGCCTAACACTGATCCACCAGTAAAGATGGAGACTATGCAGTCTTCCATCTTACCTGGGAGGCTTTAAGAACAGGTTAAAAAAAAAGTATCATAAATAATCAGGGAGATTTGACTTTCATTGGCTTGGTGAGATGGTCTGTACATGTCTACACAAAGTTTTCAGTGCAAATTCTGCATATTGAGAATGCAGAAAGGAAGCATGTTTCTTTCGGAAGTAATTTTATCCAAAGCACAATTACACATTATTTTTTAACTTGTAAAAAGTTCAAAAATTATTATTTTGATAGGAATTACTTATGTCAATAGAAGAATGAACATCATCTTGCTAATGAGAAGCTTAAAAGCCATATAACACTAATTTATCATTTCAATTACAATTCAATTTTAAATATATGCTTGCTTCATTCATTCAAAGGCTTCACTTTAGAACAACTAAATGAATGCAGGCTATTTATCTAAATTAACCATGTTCCTTTCCCAGTTTGATATAGAAATTTTGAGCATTCAAGACTGCCTTTCAAAGCTGTAAGAACAAAACCTGTGTGTCAGGTTTACTTCTCCTAGTACTTTAGTTCTGCTCTTTATATGAAGTAATTGCACCTTGGTAGGTCTTAGAACTTAATTATTCTGACCTAACAGACTAATTTTACTTAAGACCTTCTTTTATTGATCTACTATACAGTTGAAATGTTATTTCACCTTCTGGTTTATGCAGTGCTTGTATTAAATTACCTTCTAACTTGTTTGCAACTATTTTAAAGATTACTTTGTGGAAAAGTCATGCCAGACAGCACAGTTACTGTCTTAAGTAAATAGACTACATGCAGCCCCCTTTGCTACTATTAGACAGCCAATCTTGAAGTTATGTTTTTGCTATTTGATAGCTGTGACATCAGTAACGGACACAAGTCCTCTATACAGCTGTTCTTTAATCATATTAAATTGTAGCATTTTGTAAGTGGAAAGCATCCTTTGATAAAGGAAATTAAATTTCATAAAATGTCATCTTTCTGCAAACACTGATTTGATTTACTGATATTGTGTTGGAGAACTGTAACCAGTGATTAGCGATACCTGCACATCTTCAAACCGATGAATGCTTCAGTGAAAGACACAACACAGTTCAGTTATTAGAAAGTGCATTTCATATACAAGCTGTAAACAGAGATTCCAGCTACAAGAAATGAATCTGAGCAGAATCATAGCTCGGCTGCATTTTACGCAAATAAGATATAAATCTTCTCACATTAGTGTTTTCTGTTCTTTTCCCTTTCTAGTCAGAAGAGCTTAATATGCATCTCTAAAAAACATACCAGACCTTTGATAACTTTCCTTACTTTTCCATGCTAAAGTGCAGATCATGTGGACAACTTTCATCCTACATGGAGCTCCAATGGATACTGTATTTCAATAAAATATTGATGCTGTGTGATGTCTACCACTTTTTGTTCTGGTGATATACAAGTTTTTGTGTGCAGTTAGTTATTCTGATCAGTAGGAAGACAGCAGAGCTCTTAACACCTCTCCGGGAAGAGAAATAACCACCACGAGCATTTGTAAGGAGCCTACTTCAGATTTCCTTTCAAAAAGGGCTGTCAGAAAAAGACTGGGGACAACCCTCTGCAAAGTCACCTTGGTGTGTCTAACTAAAGAGATTACAGAACCATACTTAAAGGTATTTTTGAGAAAGTCTATTAAAAAAAAAAGCCATTCCATACCAATAACATACATACCTTGAAAAAATATTTTCATTACACAACTTTGGCTATACAGAATGCCTCGCCTAACCAATAGTCTGGAGATGCTAGATTAACACATTTACAATAACCATACTTCCCATAAAAGCAATAATTTCAGAAAGTTGTGTAATTTTTTTTTAACTATACATCTCTCTGCTGCTGTGATGATCTTAATTTATGATCTAAAAGGCTGCAGTGAGAAAAAGTTCTATTAGGTGCTACAGAGAAGACTAGAAAAAGCTTATGCATTTTCCAGTTGACTTGCACAACTGACTTGTAGTGTAGTTGTTAGCTAATGGCAGCCCAAGGTTCTTCGATACTTCAAAGAAGAGACCTGGTTTGCTTTCTACAGTTTTTCTGGAGATGCATTGCTGCACTAGCATGCTACTTAGCACATTGAACTAACTACTTCCCTAACTTCTACTAGCACACAGTTTTTTAAGCCTAAGTGTTACAGTGTTTATGTCAATACAATTCTTAATGCATTCCTGTTGCTAGGATAAATTTGTTTACAGCTTGTGGATGAAGTAATTCTTACACATTTCTCTGAGGATACCCAGTTTTTTCATTGACTAAATAGTTGGATCTAACCTTCTTGCCCTGTATGCGTGGGCAGTGCTTCCTCTCTTCGGATCACATGCAGTACTTCAATGGCAGCATCAGTTCTTGCCAGCACTGAGAGCATTGCGCTGGCGTCCTATTTGTACTGTGAGGAGAAGTATTTGCATCTCTTCTCTTCTAAAAATTAGGCACTGAAATGGGAGCAACCCAATATGCTTTAATGAGATTTCTTTCCATAAAGGAGGTCAGCCTGCTGTGTCATTACTGGAAATTCACCACAACTTTCCTTGTGTTTAATTAAAAATGTAATACAGTTTGATGGTTAATAAAATGAAGAGAAAAGTTCTTCTGTTAAGTATCAGTTGTCTTGGAAATTTTCCTTTCTTACCAACCCAAAGGAAAGCCTGTTAGGTTTCTGATGAGTAGAGGAATAAGGAAAACCCTGCTATATCTTAAGTACCACTAAGCAATAATGAATTAGATAAAATATTGAAAAGTGAAAATGTCTTCACTTATTTATTCAAAACTCTGAATTTGGCTGGTTAAGTTACCTACGTTTGCACAAAGGTGACATTTACTTATACCTGATGTGTTTTCTTTGATTTTATACCTTAACATTTCAACATGGAGAACTGCTTCGCTTCTCATAGCACTGAGGAGGACAACAATCATGCTCAGAATGCTGTTAAAGCAACTTCCTGGAAAGTATCCTCATTATCCTTATTTACACAGTACATGCTGGCAAATAAAGTAGTAAAGGGTGTATTGGGTTTTCTGTGAGGGGGTTTTTGGTTGTGTCTTTGGTAACAGGGGAAGGGCTGTGGAGATGGCCCTTTAAGAAGCTACCTGAAAAGCTCCCCCTTTGCCTTTTTCAGACCCACCTCTGACCAGGGCCAAGCCAATCAGCGCCCCTGTGAATTTGTGTACTTAAGGAGGGTGCAGAGCATGCCTCCCTCTCTGGCACCGGCCCTGATGAGCGCAGCCCCAGGTGTGGGTGGCGTGGCCCCGGCCTTGACTGGCTGGGCTTGGCCGGGACCAGCCACCACTTAAGCTTAAGCCCTGCTGCAGCTCATCCCGAAAAAAAAAAAGGAGAGAGCCAGGATCTCCGTAACCATCAGAGGAGACCTGCA
>NW_010161439.1:0-1892 GCF_000695765.1 Mesitornis unicolor | reverse complement strand
AAAACCCCCTTACAGAAAACCCAATACAATTCTGTAAAAGGAAAAGCTGTATCTGAGAGCTCCAGACCTTTGGCCAGATGCTCAGCAGCTTTACATTGAACAGGCTGTAAGCCCAGTGCTTTTGCTGCCTTCTCAGTATCTGTATTTGAAACAAAATAATCTATTTAACCAAAGTCTTTTGATTGGCTGAGAAAGAAAAAGGCTGTGAGCTTCTTGCCATTCATCCCCTGTGACTTTACACATGTTGTTTTATTCATCTGGTTTCCCTGAACAAAGGGAAATGTACTAAGATACTTTGCTGGCAAACTTTTTCTACCCAAAGGTTCATTTTTCTTTTAGTGTATCTTCCGAGGCTTGTGAACCAGACCTCAGGCAGCTTTCTTTAATCAACCTGGTTGTGTCAGAAGAGAGGAAAAAACCTGTTATTTTAATCTGAAGAACTGGGCAGCACTCCTCAACATGGAGAGCTCTTTCTGAAGGCTTCATGGCTGATTACAAAGCCAGCTTTTCCTTGTCCATGAACACACACAATTTTAGGACTGTTTTGCACAGTTGGTGCTCAGCCATGATCCTATAAATATCATTGAAATTAACTTTATTTTCATCTGTCTTTTATTGCATTCCAGTTTATGCCAATCTGTGCAGGAAAACAAGCCTTACATAACTGTTGAAAAGTTTCCAAATTAACAGGCTCCCTGGAAAAAAAACCCTCAGTGTTTACTGGCTTGCCATCTTCATGGGTGTTTTATTCTTTATGTGGCATCCTTTCCATTTAAAAATGACAGCTCTTACACAAAATATCTTTCAGCCTGTACAATATCTACAAAAATCTTCTTACAGGTGTTAACCATCCCTCTTGACACTTCTTTTTTCTTTTACTAAAAGCACAGATTTCTTTTGTATTTCTGGAACAATTACTGTCCTTATTCTCTCTTCCACAGCATCACCTTCAGCCATGGATATGGAGAGTGCTGTAGTAAACCCCTTCTGGTTGTATCCTCAGTAAAACCAATCAATAGAGTCAACTAAATTGTGCATGAAGAATGAAAGTTGTGCCTATAGAAATAGCTCAGCCTAAGGGCTGCATGCCATTCAGCACACATTTTAAGGGCAGAAGTTAAATTAAAGTAATACATTATTTTTATACCTGCCTTCTGTGCTGACTTGGATTTTTTTCATGTGCTGTGTGTCCTGGTTTGAGCTAAATAGAACTAATTTTCTATTAAGCGATTTTACTGTTCAGCTCAGTGTCTTTTAAGTGACTGAACTTGCTGAAAACTGGCAGCATGTTTTCCCAAACAGCGCTGCTAAAAGATATGCTCAAGGTCAGTTGTCTCATCATGGGTGCTCTGTCTGTGCCTACGGGGGGAGAAGCAGACCCAAAAGTGACCAACTAGGTATTCCATCCCACATACGTCATACTCGGTATAAAGCCGAGAGATTCACGAGGGTCTCATCCCTTTTTTCCCCTTTTGTGCTTCTTTTGCTTTTTCCACCGTTCCTTCCATCTCGACCCTTCCGTCCGTCTCGATCCTGCAGAGGCCAAGGCCTGAGCAGAATCCTGCTAGTTCGTCTGCCGCTGATCCTGATTTGTGTGTCCTGCATCCTGCTCCCACCTGCTGCTGAGTTTGGTCTGGGACTTTTCTGGTGCCTGGCTCCGCAGAGCCTCTGGTGATCTATTCGTCAATTGGAGGAGGGTGGGGGGAGGATTTTATATTGGTTTTGTATATATTTGTACATATCTGTATATTTTTCATTATTTTCCTATTTTCCATTATTATCCTGTAGTATTAGTATTATTGTTTCATTAAATCTGTTTTATTTTCCAACCTGTGAAGTCTCTCTCCCTTATTCTCTTTTCTCTTCCCTTCTGGGGAGGGGAGAGGGGTTAA
>NW_010161438.1:34406-55332 GCF_000695765.1 Mesitornis unicolor | reverse complement strand
GGCCGCCCGCAGGGTGCACGGCGCTGCACGGGCTGGAGACAAAGGAGCGGCGCACGGACGGACGGACACGGACACGCACCCCCTCCTCTGCCTCGATGGGGATGGGAGGAGGGAACCTCCATCCCTCAGGAGGAGGAAGGCAACGAGAAAACTTCGGGATTTCAAGCCACGTCCCAGAAGCGGTGGAACCAGCGATGGGATGGGATGGGGTACAAAGTGACCCACCTTGCCGAGCTGCTCGCATCTGGCCTCACACTGCTCCCCGTGTGGGCACCCCCTTTTTTGCTTGCTCCTGAGGACCCATTTCCAGCTCTACTCTGAACATCCCGGCCCACTACTGGGGTTTTACAATAAAATACCCTCCCTGCAACGTGAAATGTTACACATGGGGCAGTCAGGGACCTGTTTGGGATCCAAAGGTCAGAGCAGGGCCAGCACCTGAACACAGACACTGCCTTTGCCCTCGAGAGCTTGCAGCTGAGGGTCAAGACACACAGGCCTGAATTTGAGCGCTGAGAATTAAATTTCCCACTGGATTTATGGGCCTGCTTTCAGGGGAAATCCCGGTTCCATTCAAGTTGTTAGGATTTTGCCTCTGGCTCTTACGCCCACGACACAGAATTATACATGAGATTAAATATTTGCATGTGCTGAGCAACCGAGAAGCCATAAAGCAGCACAGCTAATGGTCCTTGCATCAGGACTTCTGCCAGACTCATTTCAGCTCAGTTCCCTGGCCTGAGTTACTGCATGGCCCCACAAACGCTTTGGGTAGCCCAGGAGAAGAGGCAGGGACGGGCAAGAGCTGCACGGGGACAAGCAGCACCCGCTCACAGCCCTCTGACACCGCCACCTCCACAAAGCCTGGTCGCTCGAGTTTAAGTAACAAAATAAGTCAAACTTTAAACACGCAGTTACAGGCTGACGAAGCCAAGTAAATCATGTAATTGTGCCCTTTCCTTACTCTGAATACCTTAACTATCCATTTCTTCTTTGTACTTCTGTCCTCTCGCCAACCCACGCTCAGGTTACAGGTACGTGATGGTATCCTCCCAGCCCTGCCCATCCGCGATGCCAGGAGTGAAGCATTCACTCACAAAACGTGGCGGGGCTCTCCGGAACACGCGCGGTTACGCTCAGCCCATCTCCTCGGGTTTCTCGCTTCCCCCGCTGTGTTCGTACACAGCCGAAAGCCGAGGCACGCAAGGCATGTGCCTAAGGCCTTGGCTCTCAGATTCGCAAGGTAATACCAGGATCCAGCATTTTCTGGAGGAGAGAGGAAGGGGGGATGGACGTCTCACGACAGGCCTACAACAGAGAGCTTTAAACCACGGCGCAGGCCAACGGACAGCATCACGGCGGCGTCTGTGGTCTGGTTGTACAGGCGGCCTCCAGCAGGAGTGATCTCCACATGCTTGGTAAACTTTGCCGAGCAGGCGTTTAAAAAAAGAATTGGATAGGACATGATATAAAACAGTGAGTTGGGAATCCGGGGGGGAAAACACCACAATAAAATAAAAACTTTTCTAATCATCATTGCTCATCTTGTACAAGAGCAGCTAACCACTCAAAGAAATATTTAACACACGGAAAGAACCATTAAGAGAGCATTTTCCAGCTCAGTTCTTTCAGCTTGTCTACACCAGAGAACACTAAATGACGACAAATAGTGAGCAACCCTTATGTGAGCAGCGCACGTTTGCTCAGCCTGGTGCAATTCACATCAGCTCAGAAAACCAAACGAGCAGCACTGACCCCCATCATACCTGTACTGGTGTAACCGCATCCACACTTCAGCTTCGCGTGATATAATCCAGTAATAAATAACACCCCTAATTAAACCGTGAATGAGCCTTAGTGAAAACGGCATGAAAACAGACCTGCTATTCCGAACTGCTGCTCTGATTGCACCTCACCTGAAGTCACATATAAGTCTCATCAATATCATAATCTTCTCCACAGAAACCAATTATGTTGTCACAAACTGCGACAATAACCTCCAGCGAAGAATAAACAGCGGGAGTAGATGAGTGCCAGAGAACCGGGGTTTATTCTCACGCAACCACCCTGAAGTAGTAAAGCCAAGCTGGGGGAGGAAGGCTCAGCCCCTGCGCTCTACTCGCTCCTGAGCATCTCTTGCACCAGCAGCATCTAGCACTGAACAGCATCTGTGTTTGCATCTCAGACACTGGAGTTCACGATTCTGTGACATGGGGTGAAATGAAGTGTTTAATGTGGCAAAAACTAACCTATGATTTCACCTTCCCTTGAGACTTTTTATGTTTCTTTACAGAATATTTTATTTAGCTGGTATTAAAAAATATTTACATGGAAACCATTGGAAAAAACAACCTCAAACTGGTTTATACGCAAGTCCTTGAAAAAGAGCTTGTGATTTGAGCCACTGCTGCTTTCTGGAGGCCAGCACATAGGTTTTTGAAAAGGAAGCCCTCTGAGATGTTTATGAATCACGATTCTTGACCTGCATCAGCATGAGAGAGTTACCCAACCGCTTTGTGACACTCAGTGTTTTGGTGTAAGTGTCCATTCACATAAAATACAATGGTAACTGTAGGGCCTGGGCAAATCTCAGGACACTTTTCTCAAGAGCTCCAGCCAGTATTTGAGTCACATTCTCAACACCAGCAGTGACATTCTGACAACCTAAATATCCACTTACTGCTGTGATCTTACCACTTCCTCCTGTCTATTTTATCTGAATTATGACACAGGAGCAGTCACCAGACGCACTGAGTACCCATCACAATCTCCTGAATAAACTGCCCAACCGATCAACCTTCGATCAAACGAAGTCACTCAAGACAAAACAGTATCTCGATCGCTCCTTCCACACCCACCATCACTAACCAGTACGCAGCAGAGGAGAAGCAGAGGCAGCGAGGGCTGCACAACTCTTGAAGGCCACCAACCATGGACCATTACCGTGCACAACACAACCAGAGCCCAGACACAGCCTGCTGGGAACAACTCACTCGCTCCATCCCATACGCCTTAAAAACAAAAACAACGTCCCAAAAAACCCCAACACCTTGTCATCTTAAACAACATAATAAATATACTGCAGCGGTGTGAAACATTGAGTTCATCTAACGCACAAGACGTCAGCTATCTTGAGAGCCCACTGATAAATCACTGAGGTCTTTATCTTCAGAGCATCAGATCTGTGGAAATAGAGAGGTACCAATAACTCAACCAGCTCATGAGATCTGGATCTACGAATCTGCTCTCTACAGGAAGAGCTGTGGCATGGCTGGGACCATCCAGCGGGAAATGAAGGAAATCCTGCCATGCTTCCTTCTTCCACAGACCCTTATGCCATGAAGCGTTCCCACAGCACAGTCTGTGTCTCCAAGTGCCATGTTCTGTCAGTAAATGGAAAAACAAGTGAAAGAGGCTCCTGAGAAGAAGCGACTGCCACGCTGTGGAGGAACGTACAAATAGATGTGGCTGCTCACTGGACAAGTGGATTAACCAGAACACGTACCCTGCCATCCCCTGAGTGCCTCGGCGCGCTGACACTCAGCACAGCACGCTCTACCACAGCCAGCTGTGTCCAGCAGCTGGGCAGCAACTTCCAAATCCAGAGACCAAACCCAGGCCTTCAGAGGTAAAGAAACAGCAAGCAAAGGAAGAACTGAGCACAGTTTTGAGGTGCTCTGCTGTCACCTACAAACCCAACTTGGATCTGCAGGGAAACATCCAGGACAAACAACCAAACCACCTCAGACCAAGTCCCGAAGCTGCTTCACTGTTATCAGACCTTCACCATTGCCTTGGTTCGACTTGCTGATTTTCAAAACAGAGCACTTCTGTACCTCTTCTATGTGGTCTACCAGCGCCTGCAGGAAAGTCACCAAGTTGAAACAAGAACTCATTGGAGTTCTCAGCAGGCTCCACTTTCAGCGTGCTGTGGGCCCAAGGAAGTCATCTTCAGGGGCAGAGCACACAACTCACTTCTGTTCTGCGTGCAGGATTCATGTCCATAATTGTGCACCACTCACTGCGGGACGACAAACACCTTCCCCATTGCTCTGCCAGTGTGCTTCGATCCAGAAACAAAACTATTAAATCTCAGACACGTAACTCAAGGCTTGGACGGTTTTAATGTCGGGCAGGGGAGAGGACAAGGACACTGGAATATTTGACCTGGTTCAAACCTTCCCTTTTAGGCCGGTTTTGCTGGCCAACTCAGCGATGAACGTAGGCAAGCTCCTGGTGATACCATGTGAGACCTGTCAGCTCATTTCACACACACTGAGAAAAAGGTCTTAACACTGAAGTACTTTTCATCAGCACTTTTACTGTCACGAAATAAAAAGAAAGCTGCAGTCTTGAAAAATGGCAGTCAAGACACAGTTGGGAAAACATCCTGCTGCTGAATATTCACACATAAGGTAGAAGAACAGACGCATCTTGTTGCGCGATACCTGGAGCAGAGAGAGAAGAGAGATGACTGTTTGCTTTTTCCAATTCGTTCACATTTCTACTCAGAGCCAGAGCAGCTTTAATTCCCCTGTTTGATGTATTAATCGCATCAAGACAGCGGTCAGCTTTCAAAGCAAGTGGCTGGGAGCTGATGAGAAGGGAAAAGATGAAGTCCGAGATGGCAGATGAAGAAGGCGCTCGTTCAAGTCCTTGCTGTTGCCAATTACTCCCTGAAGGGACACAGTATTTCAAGTGCAGCCTCTTGAGGTGGGCAATGATCTGTCAGGTCACCAGGCAGGGCTTTTCGAGGCGATACGCGGTGAAGCAATTTGGGCACATTATGTACGGTACGAACCCCAGAACTGCTCTGGCCTGCATGGAGTCACCCCACGACGTTTGACGTTTCCAAGAGGCTGGAGCAGCGCTCAGAAAACCCAACGACTGGGGCAGGGAGCTCCTTCCCGGGGAAGCGCAGGCTCCACACGAACTCCCGGGCGCGTCAGCAGCTTTTCCTGCCCTGCACAGCGCCCAAAGTCGGCTTTGGGTTTGGTGCCTCGGGTTTTTTTCCCCCTCCCAAGCGCAGCTGGCAGGGAAAGGCTCGGTTTTGTGTGTGCGGTTACTGCGGGAAGTCCCCGAAAACAGAAAATCCCCTGCACCTCAGCACTGTGGGTTTGTGTCTGAACAGATCTGTCAGGAGCCAGAGCGGGGATATCTCTGTGAACACATTTCAGGGCTCTCCTACCACACAGCGTCTACCATCCCTACAGTGTAACAGAACAGAAATATTCAAAATTATTTAAATCACTGATTCCAATCACAATTTAAATCAGCAGAGGAAAACAAATTTAAATTTATTTTAATTCTCATTTTCTTTTGTACTTCAGCTATTTTCTGGAAGACAAATTAATTCTTAGCATCTGATAACTACCAAGAAATGTCTGATTTGCAGTAGATTATGAACTTTATAATCAGGACCTTTTATCAACCAAAAGGTTTTACAATACACACATTTGCATATGCAAATCTCCGTGCAGACTACTGGCACTCAGAGCTGCTGTTACACTGTGCAGAGTTCAGGGGTGCTGCGTGGGATCACTCCAAACCTTCACACCGGTGCCTGACGAGGCCGAAACGCAATGCTTTAAATCCTCTTCCTGTCCCTGCGCCGCTTGGGATGATGGACATAAACTCATGTGAACCTCAACCAGAAACACGCATCGAACAACTCACACAGAATTGCCTTCCTGGCTTTATACCTTTCCCCCTTCCCCTTCTCAGACGTTTTCCTATGCCACAAGGGCTCAATTTTGGCTTTAATTCCCAAATGCTTGTTTTTAACTGTCAGCATGTGCTGTCCGATGCATTCACACCCCGCAGGAAGGGCCCCGAATGGCTCTGCGAGGGCTGCTCTGTGCTCTCCTGGGGAGCTCCCGACGCTGCTCTGATCTCGCGCCATCCGTGCGTGCTCAGATGTGCTGCAGACACCGCGCTGGGTAACGCACTAATTGCGGTGACGAGCACCGCGCTGCTCTGGGCAGAGCTGGCCCAGCCAGGGCTATGGCAGGAATTCGTAGCAGGCAAGCAAGTAAAAACTGGAAGTTTTTCTTCAAAGGTTTTCAGGAATGTTCTTGGTCCACCCAGCACCTCTCCCCCCAGTTTCAAGAAAACCTGAAGTAAACCAACGCTCAGCACCTCTCAAAAGTCACACTGGTCTCAAGTTGAAGTTTATCTAAACACTTGAAATTATGCTTTTACCCCCTAATTTCTGCATACAATCAAACGTATCACGTCCACTGATTCTCAGTCTTTACTTACTGTTTCCTAAGTTTGTTCCAATGCATAATGTTGCATATACATTCATAACACCGGAGCGATATATAAAGGAGCTCTGTTATTAAAAACTGCTGAATTTTCTCTTCACAGCATTTTTAACATGAAATATCACAAAAAGGGAAAAAGGTTCCTTGCTGGGAAATGGCAGCAGCCACGTGAATGTGCCCAAGGACCTCTATGGGCTCCAGATCTAGAGAGGGTGACTTACACCACTGTCGTTTATTATTTCAAATAGAAGTTATTTCTAAGAATCTGACACCCTTTTCATCATAGTTGACTACTGGTTTTCTGGTGTGCCGTTTACTTCAGGCTATGAACAATGATCAGAAATCTCATTTCCAGCCTCAATCTGCTGATGCTGTGTTTATACTCACTTCTTCTCATCTCACAGTGTCCATCAGCTTACGTTTCTCTTCTCCTCCCCAGGCAGCCATACTCCCTGGAGTACTTACACCACCACCACCACCACATCACTGCTGGGCCATGCTGAACAAGGCGCGTTCCCTAATCCCCGCTCTTACACATCCCATCCTGAGTACTGTATGGGGCTGTGGAGTCCACATCCACCCCCATCTCAACACTACCAAGGGTGGAACTAGAACAGAGCAAGAAAAATGATCAAACGTATGGGTTTTGTACCAGAAATGAGGGTACTTAGGAGTGAGCACAGAGAAGGTGAACAGAGACCTCATTCACATTTCTCCAAAGGCAGGACACAGAGGGCATGAAGGGTATTTGTGATATTAAGGGTATTTACGATATTAAGGGATGGATCTGAAGCAGCACGAGGAAGTACTTATCCACACGGAGCTTTGCTGAACTGCAGGGGACACTGCCACAGGATGCTGCGGAGATCAAACAGATCCACAGGCTCCACAGGTTGTCAGGTAAAGTCACAGAGGAAACACGATTTGATACGTCTGACACGTCCGATACGTTCTCAGAGCTCAACGGGGCAGAGGCAAAGGCCAGATCCGTGTATGTTTTGAACAGTGGTGACCGTCAGAACCGGGACACCGTGCTACCAGCACTGTCTGTTTTGGGTATTTTATCTCAGATATGTGGATGTATCTGTGGAATTTTGCAAAGATTTCTAGTAAAAATAATTTTGTAAAAAATAAACCACTGTAAAACAGAACTCATTAACGGTTGGCAGCAGATGCTGCCCACAGCAACAGGAGAGACAAAACCCCACAAGGTCCCTTTCAGCCCTGTGCCCACCCACCACTGCTCCTCAACCCAAAAATCAGCAGCAAAAACACAGCTTGAGAGACGTCTTCCTCTATGATCACTTCTTCTTCCTGGTTCTCATGCACTGATACACAGCAGTGAACATTATTTGCATTGCCAATTGCAGGGCAGGCTGCTTTAAAAAAAAAAAATCCAATTAAAATTTCAGTTTGTAGCCTCAACTAATTAACAGTACTCCTTTAAATAAGGATATTACTATTTCCTTATTGTACTTTTCAAGTACCTTCTCTTAAAATCAACAGGTAAAAATTACATGGAAAAAGCATATGAGCAGGCATCAGAAAAGCAGCTGCGTACCGCAGCACTGTGAAACAGCGCTGAGAATCACAGCTTCATCTCCTGCTCACAGCCAGGCCTATATATATGTGTGTGTGTATATATATATATGTATGCATGTATTTGGACATTTGGTATCATTGCAAATGCAGTGGCTTTCGCTCCGTGCCAGGTGAGAGCTGAGAACCTGGCTGACGCTCTGCATTTCCCACTCTTCCCAGAACAAGAGTCCAAACACATTTCAGCTCTCTATGGCTGCTCCTCGTGGACAACTGGAGATCCTGCTCACAAGAAGAGCAGCAGGCACTGCCACACAGCGTGATTAGATGCTGCCAGAGCTGACTGCTGTCCTCCAGAAATAGGAAAAGGTTTGAAAAACGCATGGGTCTGTGCCTGGGCCATGCTCTGAGCTCCTGAAATAAAACGCTACCCCTCATCCCCGTGCAGGAAAAACGGGAGCTCAGCAATGGTGAGAGTGGCTCCGAGATCGGCCTTGGTGGCCACCAGCTTCCTGCCCCACCACCAGTGATGTGTGGTGCTGTGGAGAGTCAGGCGCAGGCCCTGCTTTACCCAAACCTCCCAGAGGTCCACGTCTGGGGATGGGGCAGGAGTTTGTTTTTTGCGACTACTTCTCCTCTTTGGGCAGTTTAGGACCCAAACTCCCGAGGCAGCGTGCCCTACGGGGTTTACCTTTCTGATGGCAGACGATCACTGCAAAACCCCCTGACAACACTCGGCACCGCACTGGATTGTAAATGAAACTACTACAAGGACACCTCCCTGTCACACAACCCCCACGACATCGCTCTACGTATCCCAGGGCTCCTGGCCAAGCCCAACTTTCTGGTAAATGATCCAAAGAATATTTGCAAAGGGAACAAAAAAGGTTCCTACTGGAGTGTAATTATTACACTAAGTAACTATCAATGCATCAGAAAAAGGACAAAAGACTCAAAAAAGCTCCATAAAGATGAGGAAATATGATCTGGAAGAGGTGTCAATGAATCACACAACTTTTCACCCTTACCATAAAATAATAATGGTTCACACATTTTACTATGAAACTCCCTGCTGAGGATGTCTCAGATCTCTATAAACATCAATTTCACCTCACAGCCTCCCAGGATGGGGAAAGCAGAAATGTGCCGCTCACCTCCCACAACACGAGGAGCTGCAGCAGAGCTGGGAACCCAAACCACCACGGCATCACACACCCGTTTACTGGATCTCCTCACAAAACCATTTCTGATCATTACTGCTGTTTCTCAGTGAGTAATTTTGGTTTAGAGCAAGCTGCAGCAGAACTGATAGCCCCAAATGCCCTTAGAAAAGGTAGCTGTGAGCGATGCAGCGCAATGGGCCACAACGTATGGCTGGGCCTGCCACGTCCTCAGTGAAACGTCCGGCCCATTACACCGTGTCCACTGGAACTGCAGTTCCAGATGATTTAAGAACATGTTTCTTCCCTAAACCCCAGAACTGCCGAGTCCTCAAGCCACTGTTTTGCAGCACAGAACGGTGCCGGCCGCTGGCACGTCACACAACACCAAAAAAACTGGGAGTCAGTTTTAAAGGGAAACATTATTTGCTGCTTTGAAAACCATTCAGATTATTGCAGGCATGTTCCTTGAAAAGCAATTCAAGGCAACCGAGCCTGCCCCTCCACAGCCTGGGTTACTCGCACAGTCCAAGTCATTCCCTGTCCCTACTCCAGGGGTTCTCACTTTACTACGAGCTCTCTCTGCTCCACGCTTTCCCTGCTCCATCCCCTCAGCGCTCGCCTCTCCTCATCCTGCTCTCACTGTTCCTGGTCTCTTCCCCTCCTTTCTTTACAGTCATTTCCATTTCCTTTGAAATGTTTTGGCATTTAGTGCTGGCTTTACTCTTCCTTCTCCATCTGCTGCTCTTATCTTTCTAAATCTCTTCTGGAGCCTTCTCTCGGCAGAAAGCAAGAGCCACCTTTGCCATGCATTGCCTCCTCTTTCTGGATTTCAGTTCCTTTTTTTTCTTATGGCCTTGGGTATGTAAAAATACACCAGCTCCTTACAGCCCCACGGTAGCTGTCAGAAATAGCCAGGCTTAACCACCAACACTGCCTTTACACCAATCTCCCCCACATCGTCTCTCCACATCTTACTTTGGGTCTCCAAGGCTCAGCCCCAAGACGTGGCTCCCTGGGCTGTCCCCAGACACAGGATGGAGCTGTGACATATAAAATTCAAGGGCATTTGATAATTAGAAGTGCAATCACAAACTCAATTTGGGAAACATTCAGCCGTATCTACATGGGTACCTCGTAACTCGAACACAAGATACAGTACGAACTGACCACAGACTAAGCAAAGCGAATACGAAGAGAACGGTGAAAGGATTTGTTCTGGTCTATGTTTCTGTTTATTTCCAAGCTTCAACCTCAAGCCTGACTTTCTGTGCAAGTTTTCCTGGTATTTGTTATTAGTCGATGTGTTTGTTTGTTATTGCACCTCAGCACTGGGCGCGATGCCTTCGAAAAGGTTTTGCTTTCAGAAAGGCTAAAGGAAAATAAGCACCAGAAAGTGAAAAAAATGCCTTACAGCCAGCAAGGGGTTTTGCAAAGAGAGATGAGATTTAAGTCACAAAAAATACAGATCCAGTACAGTTCCAGTTATGTTGCCAATGCACAGAAATAAAACAGAAGAAATGAGCCATTTCCCAAGGACTCCAACAAGAACATCAGCACCAAAGCCCAAAGCTTTTCACAGCCTCAGAACACGAAGATCCTCCCTTGTACCACCACCTCAAGAGGCACAGCCTCAGCCCCTGTTTCCTGGTTTTATTTCATATGTTTCACACCGGTTCTCCTCTGGTCACAGCGATTTCACGTTACTCAGTGCTGGAAGGTACCTGACTGTCCAAATGACTGACCAGCAGCTACCAAAGCAGCAGTGGAGAATCCCACTCCTGTTCCTCTCAGGGTCTTCCACTGGTTGTTTCTTAAACAAATAACTGTTTTAAACACAAAGCACATTCCCATGGATCTACTGCAATCTAAAAGCGAAATATGTATTAAACAAGATACACCCGATCTGCAACACGCTCAGCTAAAGCCCAAGAAGCAGCCAAGGAGGAACACGATATGCTCGCTCTCCCCTGGCCGTTTGATGTTTATGCTCTCTACTTCCCATTTCAAAGCAGCAAATTCTGGTGGCTACCAGCAGTTATATGGCAAGAACACCAGCACAAAACGTGAGACCAGGGAAAAGAATCCACTCCATTATTTGAAAGTTATTTACAACGATAACGACAACAGATTTTCAGACAGAAGCCTGATTTAAGCTGACTGACCCTTTCAGCATTTCTAAAGAAATGATGTATTATAGAAGTAATTCAGTGAAAAATGAAAGTAAAAATAGAAGCGATGAGACATCTTCTAAACAAGCAAAGCAGCTTTTGCAGCACGCTGAATAACTGGAGTGTGGTAAACATGCCACTGTTATAAATAACATCAGCCTTTTGACATTATTCTTCAGTCAATGATTTCTAAGTCTTTATAAGCGCTAATGAAGCAAGCCTCACGGTTCTGCTGCAAAGGGAAGAGAATGACTGCCATGTGGAAGAGGAAAGATGACAAGAAGGACAAAAAACAACCCTCCCAAGTGGCAGTGGCGCTTGTACAGAGAACTCAGGAGGTCTCAGTGTCAGAGACCAAACCATCCTCAGCGTCAGAGACCAAACCACCCTCTCGCCCCGATGAGAGCACTTACCACACAGTGAGTTTGTAGCATTCACACAACACTTCATCTTACACAAAATGGTGCATCAGTATCTTTAGATTTGGCCATGACTGGTAAATGACCAAGACAGATCGCAGTTTTATACTGATAAGGCCCAAACAAGTTCTTTTTAAACAGAAACTCTAACGATTTCTCCCTGCCGAGGCACTTCCGTGTTCTGATTCAGCACCTAACCATGAAACCATCAAAAATAACATTTCATGTTAAAAATGCCAGCAGCTGTCAAAGTCCATATACAGCACTTTGTCAGATTGTATATAAATAAACACCAAAACCTGGCACTGGAGTTGTTAGTGAGTAACTGTGATTAGTAAGTAATTGTGTCTCATTACCTTTGTGGTCTTCTTGGGCCAGCTGACCACAGGGACACCCGAAATGGCAAGGTTTTGGTCGTCATCAGCATGTTCCTTCAGGATATTCTGTCGCAAAGGAAAAGGCCTTCGTTAACCAGGGAAATGTTTCTCCCACTTCAGGGTGCAGAGTCCTGCAGAGGCCAGCGCCTCAGTGCCGAAGGACAGCAACAACAGCCCTGACTGGTGACACCTCCGCACGTTACTGCTGCGGCCACGCTTCCAACTCACACCCAAACTCTGCACCCGGTCATTGAGGTCCAAGATGTGAAGTTTCTCGCAAAACAGCCAGCCAAACCAGCCATGAACCACCTCAAATACTGCAGACTTCTTTAAAGTTGGTGTGTCTGGGAAGACTGGTGTTTTTCCACTGGTACCAGTCCAATTCCAGTATCACCTCTCCCTTTAAACACCAGCCCGCTAAATCCCAAACAATTCCCCGTCACCACAACCAGCACCTTTTCTCCTAAAGAGGTCCACAGAAGGCCCGAGAAGCCTCTTGGCCCTGCCACTGTTATTTCGGCACTCACAGGGCTGTTCAGGTTCCTCAGCATTCGCTAGGAAAGGAGCTGACTCCAGACAGTGCAGTATTAAGGAAAAAGATTGGTCCCTTCCACCCCCACCAAATCCTTTTGCTCTGATGAGAGAAATTTCTGAACGATTTCCAGATGTTCTAGAAATCCCGTGAGTGGGCTGTGCTGCTTTACTCAGCGTCTACCACCGTGAACCCCCCCTGCGACCGTGCAACTCAACACAGAGCTGGGGCACAGCAATTTCCAAGCGCACCCAGTTGTGCAGGTGGGAATAGTCCACACTTGATTCCCTTGATTCTACAGATTTCCCAACCCAGCTACAAAGCTCTTCAATGGGAGTTCAGGTGGCCGAAAAAGGCAACAAATGATAACCAAATAAAAGAGTTGGAGGGAGGGTTCCTCTGTGCTGCTGAAAACTGGAGTCCAAATCAGCACTAACAGCTTAAGGGGAAAAAAATGGTCCAATAAAATAAACAAAAAACTGCAAGCTGGAAATGACCTCGTAACAGACTTTAGGAGATAACCCCAGACAACAAAGTTCAACAGCGCTGTTCCAAAGCAGATCGACTCCTTGGAAAAAAGCTCAATTACACAACAACGGGCACCAGGCGCAGGTCCCCAGCGCAGAGCTTTAATAACCAGAAATTTCACACACACTACAAAAAAGAGCTTAAAATGCAGTAATTGTTTTAATGGGAAGTGCACTCAATTCCTCTGCAATACCCAACCAAAGCCAGGAGCGTGACAATGCATTGCAGGCCCTGGGACCCGGCGCAGGCAGCGCAGCCCCTACACCAGCCTGGACCAGCGTCCTGGGGCTTCCTCTGCCTGGAGCCCAGGCAGTGCCTTGGGCCCAGCCCGATTTCCCAGCACAGTCACTGCCTCAGACACTGTCACACCAGTACGGTGTCACGATGCCAGTTAGCCCAAAGGCAGCAATACCAGTACCAGCCCAGTTTCACCAGCCCAGAGCCTGCACAGGCTGAGCCTGGCGAGTTGGGAGGGAAAGGCAGCTTGGCCCAGGCTGGCGGCGATGGCGAGCCCACGGTGACCGCTCAGCTGAACGCCCCATGAAACGGCCACAGCTGCTACACGCGGAGCAGTGCTGGGCCAGTAACTTCTGGCTGGGCTGAGGTTACCTGAGCACCTCTGTTCTCCTGTCTGTCTTATTTAGAGACAGCGATCGCTGAGCTAACCCAACTGTGACCACGTGAAAGTAAGTGTTCAATCCTAAAAATTGAGAGGTTTTTTGTGTTCTTGTAGCAAAGCCAAAATTCTCCAGAACAAGGCAGCAGCTTGAGCGCCACATAAACAAAGGAGAAATTAATTCCTCTTTACTTTGCTACTCTTGGATTTGAAAGCTTGTAAGACAGAAAACCTTAACATTTCCACTAACGACTGTCAAAGACGCTGAGTTCAATAGAAAGCAGAGTATATTCCAAGAACTTGGCAGGATAATGAAGGTTTCTGGTTATCGTATGCATAATGTGAAAATACTCCCCAAGAAGAAATGTAAAACCCTGGCAGTCTATCATCTCAGCCTGCCGAAAACAGCGGCCATCGGAGCACCAGGACCACAAAAACCACATCTGCGGCGGCAGGGTCCAGTGCCAGCACACAACGGGCTGAAGGAGGCAGACTTGGGTTCACCTGTGAAAAAAAGAAGACAAAGAAAAGCCACGGGGCTGCGGTCAGACAAACAACGCGATGTCCACCAGCACAAGGCTGCCCAGGTCCTTACACCTGAAGGCTGTGGTGACACCAGCAGGTACGAAGGGAAGAAACCGATTAAAGACGTAAGAATTCAGCTTAGCCATTAATTTCAAAAGCACAGCAAGGAATGACTTCCCTGAAATGCATTCAGTACAGGGAGGATTTTTTTTTTCCCTGTCATCAGAATGAGAAGAGGGTAAGATTTCTTGGCAAGAAAAAGTAAGAACATATTTCAGAAGATATCATCTGTCTTGCACAAGAATCTTCTCCCGCTGCCAAGGAGTTGCGGAAATTTGACAAACTCTGTTCTTCAAACGGAGTTTCTACTGCCCTAATGGACTTGCAGTCCCCTCTGAGGGGGAGCAGCATTTTTGCTTTGAAGTGGGGAAGGTCTGTGCACTATCACAGCCACATCTCCTGGTCCTCTTCCCCCGCAGCAGTGGAATTACCATCCTGCCGGTAACACAGCCGAAACCCTGCGAGCTGCACTCAGAGGCTGCGTGCAGACAAGTACCACCGGCAGAGCGCTCAGTGTGGGATGAGACTGTAGCAGCCAACGGTGTGCTCAGCTGTACCTGCGCTGTGCTGTGGGATGCCAGCTACACCAAGGAGTAAGATGGTCACCGCTCTGGTCTCTTCTTTGTGCATAAATCCACCCCAACTGCATCTTTAGTAGACTGCCATACTACTCGATAGCTAAATATGAAGTGGAGAAGCCACACGATGAAACTCTTCCAATCCCCAAGGCCACCATCTAAGCAAAATTACCTCTCAGTGATTTCTTTCCTCCTCCTCTTCCTCATCTCTGGAGGTGCTTTTCTAACAGTTCAGCCGCAACTTAATTTTTATTTCGGGAGCTGGAATTGTTGCACTGTTTCGTATTTCATTTCAGGGCACGTGTATATGGAGAACAAGGTTTGAGTGCAGGCTGCGTGTGCCTCCAGCAGCAAGGACACAGGGGCAACGCCGCCGTGTTTGCTGGTCGCCCCCCACCAACACTCCACTGCCAAGCCCCCGTCCTTCTGCAGCGCGGGGCAGCCGAACACCCGCACAGTGTTTTTATCCATGCAGCATCTGCTCTGGAGCAAACGCTGGTGTCGGTGATTGTCGTTTGAAGGCCCCCAAGCAGCTCCTGTGGAGGTGACTGCAGGTCCCGTGCGATGCAGTGCCCGTACAGCAGATCTGCAGCCAGTGAGAGTTTAATTCCTTGTGTGAGCAGAGGGAAGAGGTGACCCGCTCCCCGAGTGCAGCCTGTGCTGCACTCTGCAAATGAACCCCTGGTGCTGCTGCAGTCCATCCATCGGTGATTGCTGGGTCCCACCAGACAGTGGCAGTCAGTTAGGAGCTCGGATGACATGTGAGGAATCTACACAGGCTTGGTTTAGTTTTCAGTCTCCATTCTCATAAGGAGAATAAATTACTTCACTCCAGAGAGTCTCACCTACTTGACATTAAATAGCTGTACGCAGCTGTAGTTGTATTTACCACCAAGAGCAGTAACCCAGTCACCCATCCTTTACTCTTGCTCTGATGGGAAAGCGTGGATTCTCTGCGAGTTACTCTGATTTGTTCTGTGAAAATTCACTGAGTAAAGTGGTTTCCTTTCTCCAGTGTAACTACCCATACCCTGTTTTCTGAAAACATTCATTATCTTACTGAAGCACAAAGACAGACTTGAATGTCATACAGAAAAGTTCCTGAGCGTATTTCATTAAGAAATAAATCTGCTACAATAAACAGGGATTTATTTTCTTCAGGAAGAAACTTGCTTAAGATAACTCTTCAAGAAGAGCAAGAGTTTGTTAAAAATAACTCTCAAATGGGTGCACTAGAAGGGTACCGTGTTTCTTCCTCTGCTGTTACGTGTCTATGTGGCACAGGGCAAATCTTCTAAATCAAGTTTCTCCAGGCAGTCATGAATTGTGTGATCCTGCCTGTCCTCATGTGTGGCTTGGGATTTGGATGCCAAAGATCAGAACTTCTGCTCTGCGGAAATGTTAAGCAGTTACGGTTTCAGAACTAGAAAAATTATCTTCTGCACTTCTAACTCTTAAATAATGCTAACTTTTCTGAAAACCACATCCGTGGCACATAAAACCACCATCTGAAATTATGGTTGCTTTTACCTTAATCTCTTCGCACCCAGTTCCCTGCCCGTGAACCAGGGACAACAGCAGCTCCCCCATTACCACTTGTGAAGCACAGGGCCATGGCAGCGATGGGTACCACCAGGATTGCCAAGGGAACATTGCTACCACCGCCTTCAGCTGAAACCTGAGGACTGCTTTACATGTGGAGCAATATCGTAAAAAAGATGGGTAAGAAGGGTCTTCAGCAGTTCTTTAGGCACTGGTCAAGAAAATATTTGAGTCCACATCCTTTTAAAAGGTCTCCCTCTGACTCGTCAGGCCCAGGCTCGTCAAACACAGCGGTGACTGCAGAGAAAACAGCTCTGCAGCGTGCACGGTGCTGAGCTGTGGCCATGGGCTCCTCAACCAGCAGGGAACCGTAAATATCCAGATGCTGGGCTACATCCTGATGGCTGCAGTGTGTGCTGGCAAGGGCAGGAGGTTCAGAAGCAGGCAGTTATCAAAGGAGCTGGAGCATTGAGACTGCAACTCTGCAAGATGCACAAAGTAAAGCAGCAGATCCTCACTTAATACCAGTTACAGCACAGTACCACCAGAAAGGGCACGACCTGGGCCTTTTCCTGAGGTGTTCGTTTGCAGTTCTCCATCTCTGCAGCCAGTGAATCCAGTGCTGGGGAGGTTAAGAAAGCACACACTCCTACACGGTGCTCTAACCAGACTCACATATGGCATCTTGACGTGTCCTGGTCAGATGCCTCATGGTGCACTGGAGTATGTGATCAAAACAGCACGCACGGCCATGTTCTGAACATCTGCACTATTACATGCTATACCCCTTTCTGGGATTTCAAGAAGGGGCAGTTTATCTTTAAGTGAAAATCAGCCTGTGCATCAGGCTTCCTAAAGCAACACTACAACCCTTTCTCCTTCACCACAAATTCAGCTCCTGGTCTCGATGCTTCATTTTGGTTCCTGATGAGAAGACGACTGACCACAAAGCAAGTCACTGGATCTACAGCTGTAACTTTGGCCATTCACATCCACTTTCACACACAGTGGTTCGTTTTGCAAGAAGAGACTTTCAGAGCTCTTGTGGTTTACCACGATGAGTGCCGCGTATCGCACTTCCAGGCTCCAGGACTGGAATACGGCTCCACTGCACACTGCTCATGGTTCAGCCTTCTTCAACTGGCTCTGAAGCCTTTCCTAAGCAGCTGTTAACACTACTCACACTAAGAAAGTACAGGCTCTCCTTTATCACATAAACAGGTATTTTTCCCCTCACATTGTGGCTTACACAGCACTGGTCTATACATATATAAGATGTAGCTGAAGAACCATATCGTACACAGAAACAGCACAAACCTAACAGTCCAAACACAAGACCACAGATCAATAACAGCTGGAATTCAGGACAAACTGCCATGGTCCTCAACTTGTGGAGGACACACTGGCAATTTCAGCCTTATTTAGCAAGTCCCAGCAAAATGACACGAGTATACTGCTTTCAGCTTTGCCAAAAAAGTTAGTATGCCTATTTTATACAACGTGAAAACAAGGCACAGAGGAGCTGATCAAGCAGTTCAAAGGATGAGAGGCAGGGCTGGGACTCGAAGTAGCGAGGCCACGCTGGTCTTCAGGAGGAATTGATCCCTAAGTCAGATGAGGCACCAATTCCAGTACCCTAAAACCTAAAGAGAAGTTCTGCTCCTAGTGAGCACTCACTCCTCACACCACCTCCAAAACAGTACATTGTACCAGTGGAGAGTAATTATCAACCTATAGAGGGCAATGGAGGAAAAGAAAATGAAAAAGGTGAAAGAAAGAAACGCAACTGAAAACGTCAGACAATGCACAGTCTGACTGACAACCAAGCATTCACGTTTTGTGTGTGTTGGTTAATCAGGTACTCTCCAGCAAGACACTAGACCAAAAAGGGCATATTAGGACTATAAATATAAACAGACATTTTCAGGTATAATATTTACACGAGTCATAACAAGTGCTGAACCATGAGAGGATCTAAACTAGGCACAGAAAGGGCTGCATCAGCTCAATCAGGCTGCAAACAGCCCCCTCCCCAGAGCAGAGAGGCACAGCTTCCCTCCCTGCGGCACCGCGGGCCGTCAGGAGCCGGGCACTGCACACGAGCTGAACGCACGTGTGTGGAGCAGCAAGGTATCACACCCACCTTCATGTCCTCCAGCAGAGCCTGCGGGTCTTCAATGCCTTCGGGAACACACTTCTTGTTCTCTGGGAGAGACTCAAGCTTTTCCACCAGGGCCTTCAAACCCTTCAGTTCAAACTCCGTGAGGTGAGTCCATTTGGTTGAAACTTCTGTGGCTGGAGACCCCGTTGGTGTTTTGGGATAGTCCGTGGGGGTCGTTGATTTGATGCTGTCATCTGACTCATTAGACAAAGTTCTTTTTAGGTACCTCATTATCGTGGCTTTCTGCTTTCTTCCTGCGCCCTCCTTCCCCTCCGAGTGGGTGCTGTTGGGGGAGGAGGAGCCGTCCCCCAAGGCTCTGGGGCTCTTGTCCACGCCGCCATCCTTCTCCTCCTGGAGATGGGCATCACAAGACTCTTCATCCATGTCTAACCACGAATCTGACGAGTAGCTGTCTGTGCTGCGCTTTCTTTTGGCATCTGAAAGTTAGAAAGAGAACGCTGAAAACGTACCCAACGTAATTCAGAGCTTAAACACTTCTCTACCACTGGGGCTAGGCACTGCCTGTTTAAAAGGGCACTGGATAACGCCGAGTAATATGTGACAGGAACGGGCTTTATTCAGCTGACTTTTCACTGGGGGGGTTGTGTTAATGCTGGTTTTCATTAACATCAGTTCAAATGACTGGGAAACATTTAGGGAAAAATTATGCTTTCTTCAAAGCTTCAGTCCTCCATGCCTTCAATTAAGAGTAGGCAGAGCTCTTAAGTCACACACAATTAATTTTCCTGCAAATCCAAAAGCAACCAGATTGAGCAGCCTCACAGCTTTAAGAGCAGAGTTAGCAAAGAGGAGGGGGGAAATGTTGGGGAAAAGCACGTTGAAATGCTGTACATCATCATTCATCCAGGAACTCCGCACAACACAGCATCAACTTCTCAATCCTTCTCTTCGTGAGCAACTGCTGGTAAAACAAGAACCAGCACTTGTTACTGTGTGGATACTCACTGCTCTTCTGAGACAGAGGATCCCAATTATCCTTATTTTAAACAAGAAGCCTAAACACACTGAGAAATGCAGGCACTGTCACAGAGTTACATGGTTCTGTTTTTCTTAACGCTGTCCCTGGTACGTTCTAGCTACTCCACAGGCAAACGTAAAGGCAAGTTTCTGAGTCTGAAGAACTATTAATCTTAGCTTTATACCAGGTTTCCCCCTAAAAATCCCAACTGTTGCCCAACTCCATGCAATCAAGCAGTGAGAGCAACGTAGGACCCCAGTGGCCAAGGTTCCCTAAAGCACGCATCTTTTCTTATTTATTACACACCATTTCCTTTACTAAGTGAACAACATCGAATGCAGGCTGGCAACAGCAATTTCTGTGGAAAATACAGTTAAGGCTGGCAACACCCAGTTAAGTCAATGGGATTTTTAATACTGGCTGCGACGGGTATGAGATCAAGCTGCAAACAACAGCTCTGCAGAGGAAACAGAAGTCACACAGAGAAAGTGAGGGAACAATTAATGCAAAGTTCCTTTCACAGCTTTCATGCTTTGCGGGGCAGTAGCTCGGGATTAGGACAATGTGAATCATGCTTAAGGAAGGATTAAATGAACATTAACGAGAAAGCTCTGCATCCGGCTGTTTAACAGCGAGGTTCAAAACAAACGCTGAAACCCAGATCCAAGCTGGCAAATTCACCCTTGTGACAGAGGAGCTCCTTGTCTACGCCACGTTACCCCTAAACACAGGCATTACTTGGCAGCGGGGCACTGAAGATGCAGCAGGCAGCGGCAGAGGAGCGGTCTGAGGGCAGCAGCTCAGCTGCTTCGCTTTGCAGTCTCAAATACAAACTCTGTAGGGCCAGGTGCCCCTCTGCGTGTTGGTGCCTGAGAAATATGAGTCACCACTTCACACTGCTCAGGGCAAGCGTTTGTCACGTTGGTGTTTTTCCTCAGAACCAAAACTGCCAGAAAATTACTCCTGAAAGCCACATTTAAGCTGAAATGTCTGTGAAAAGATGGCAGTCACCAAAAATCCCAGCTACCAGCAAAGCTGGTCCCAGCCACATCCAGCTCCACACTCGGCACAGGTTAACATCCTCCCGCAGCCCTCCAAAAAGCACAGCACGGGTTATTTTGTGTGCCGAGGTGGTGGCACGTAACCCTTCAAAGCAGCTCCTCCTCTCTGGGCTGTGCTAAGGCACCTCCGTGCTTCTCTGAGGAAAATAAACAGGATTAGAAAATATCTTAACCAGAACGTTTCAAAACCCCTGGTTATCCAACTTCTCTGTAACGCTGTTTTCCCCTTTGTCCACAGTAGCCAGCACACTTACCCGCCTCAAAGGGCCATATAATCAGCTTATGCCATTCTCCCGTTTCACAGCTGAGAAAACAGATGCTTGGGAGAAAGCACGGTTTGCTCACTGTCACACAGCAAATCTAGGGCAAAAGCAGGGCTCAGAACGCAGGCTGTGGGATCCAGGGCTGCAGC
>NW_010161438.1:23718-34375 GCF_000695765.1 Mesitornis unicolor | reverse complement strand
CTCCTCCCCTGCTGAACCATTTTACAATCAACTGAAGCACAAAAGCCCAGCCTAGACAGGAGGAGATGCCAGAGATAAACCAGGAGAAGGTGAAAGCAGATACACATTCCCATGGTACCAGTGCAGAGTCATTAGGAGAAATTGGTATAAATCCGAACAAAGAAAATTATGTTTCTGTCTTCCTATGCTGTGGCTCTGCTGAACAGGAACTAACGGCTGTAACTGGGGCAAATCGCAAGCGTAGACAAGGCCCAAAGAAAGAGAGGGAGATCACGTTATGGAGGTGTGAATAATTTACTCCAAGCAATGCTCCAGTGCCTTCAAGAGAGATCTCCACTTGTTGTCTGTTGCTCTGATCTCTGCAGACAAAAGGCAGGAGAGGAGCGGGAACCGCGCAGCACAGCGGGGCCTGTTTCTGCCAGCAGCAACAGAGGGGCCACAGCTCTGTCCTGCCACCACCTCCCTGCACACACAGACAGAAAATCACCTGAATCTAACCCCAAAATGAGCCACGACCAAACAAGTGTCCCGTGCTCTGCCAGCCTGGCAGTTATGCCAGGCCATGTCTAACTTCAACTCTCGGGACAGGGCTTGCTCTTGACCTGGGGTGTCCCTGTTCTGGAGCGTCCGGGGATTACTGCACCATGAGATGAAGAGAGGTCTGCTTTCAAGAGACAACTGTCTGCTGCTGCTGCTAACTGGGAAAAAAGAAAGCCCAGGGGATCAATAGTGGAAGGATAACTTCAATGCGAGGAGGGGTCAATTTTGTGTTTTCAAGTGTTTTGTTGTAACGCAACATGCCGTGATTTTTATTTATTCATTTTAATGAAAAGAGTATCTGACAGAGTTACTGTGCTGTGAGCTGAGGCCCTGCATAAGCATAATCTGCATTCGCTTTGACAAGAAGTGCATTTCAAGCACTGTATTACCGGGTTCCACTGATACAGAGGGTTTTGCTTTATGAAGTCTCTCCATGGAAAAGAGCTCCAGCTAAGTGCAGCTGAGGTTTCTTCTTCTGAGTCAACGCACCAGTCAATACCAGGTCAAAAAAAAAAAGAGAGATATGGCTCCTTCACCATGCCAGAGGACCTGTTTCATATTCTCTTCATCCATCAGGCTTCACACACAGGTAGAGCCGCCCTGTTAGAATTTTAGTAATGGAAATCTTAAAAGCTGCGGGCTGCAGAGAAGGCGCATTTCTGATAGCCCAGGACCTTCCCCCAGTTCCTCTTTGTCGGCTCGCTGGCAAGATCCATAGCTCACTGAAGGTCAATTGTGGTAGAAAATGTCCAGTACAGACTCATTTGTGATAAGAGTAAAAATACAAAGACAAACCCATCTCAAAATGACGGTGTTCAAATCTACTGGGAAACCCAAATAAAACCCCCTTCTGATTTCAGCCAGCAGGACAAACGTCACAGCTGAGAGGGATGAGGAAAGAAAAAAAAGAGAGAAAGAGAGATTGCCCTAAGAATGGGAAAGGCAGCCACAGTTCCTCATCTTCCAGCTCATTTAGGAGGGCAGACATTTGTATTTAGGGACTGGGAACACTTGAGGGCTGAGCCTTGCCTGCCCTGAGGTGAGGTTTTTGGGGTTTTTTTTCTGTCTGAGGTCTTGTGAGTGGAGACATTTAGAAAACAGGAGTACAGGGAACAACGTAAGCTGCTATACTAACATACACTTATCAGGACAGAGGTATCGCAACACAAACACAACAATACATTTTCACAAGCAGGCAATGTTTTCAAAGAGCCGCTCTGAATTTAGCACCCTTCATATCAAAACAAGTACAAGTAATGAAACCGTAGTATGAAGAGTCTGAAGACATCCTCGAAATGCAATTGCTGATGAACTGTGTTCTGCGTTCTCCAAAGATGTTCTCTGTCCCCACAGGAACCTTTTCCTGTGAAAAGGAGTGCAGGATCCCTACCAGTGCTGTGGAAACCTTCACCCTGTGATCCCGAGGGCACGGGTGCGTCCTGTGCTCCCTCTGTTTGACGTCCTCCTCAAACCATCAGCAACTGCGGCTTCCCAGCTCCCGAGATCCAGCAGCACCACTGCCTCAGGATGTGCAGGGGAAAGAGCAGCACAACTCAGGAGCCAAAACTACAAGCTCTAGCACCCAAAGGGAAAGGCAGAAAGTGGGCATTTAGTATAAATTAAGTCAAGGAAATTATTTTTTAAAAACTAGGAGAAACGTTAAGACCATTCAAGAGAAATTTCTGAAAATGAATACAAGGATGTAAAGAATTCTTTCTTAAACCAAGGAGGACAGAAGAGAATTGAATCTATTGAGGGGTCCGCAGAGAAGTGAAGTACTTGGTTTCATTACTCTTTAAGGAGAGTAATGGGAAATTCTTCATCAAGGGATGCTCTCCCATGGGAAATCAAGAAACTGCTTGCAGATAGAGAAGTCTCTAAGGAGGAGACAGTTTAAGGACCTCAGCAGTTCCGGAAAAAGGCATAAAACCAGAGTGGTGGGGTTTTGGAACACTGAGCTCATGTGGCTCTCCTATCCCACAGCAGGTGAATGGTGTCAAGATACAGACAGCCCAGAACAAACACGTGTGATTCAGCGATTACAGCTCGTAGAGACCTGAGTCAAGAGGCTGGACACCGAGATCGGTTAAAAGAAATGACACAAGCAAGTATTTGAAACAGCACTACTCACGCAGAACAAAGCAGCAGAGCTTTGTAAAGGTAAATTATGTGAATTTGACAAACGCCAAAATGAAAGATCCAGTAGATAGCGTAGCTCTGGGCTTTGGAGCCACAATCCCCGTTAAATAATTATTGTAAGGTTAAGATTCTGCCAAGAAATAGCAAGTTTCTGACAATAAAAAGAGTACACATCTGTGTCTCCTGGAGAGAAAAGCCCTGGATGGGAATGTCAGAGATTTTATCAGCTTGCTCATGCTCTGCAGGCAAGAGCGCAGGCAGCGGATGAAGCACAGCTGTCAGCAGACACCGCTGCAGGGAGCTGAGCCTCCATTCCCTCAGGACAGTGGGAACAGCTCAGGATTGTGCCCACCCCGGCACCGCAGCCACGCAGCAGCACTGCAGGTCAGGCCAGCTCCGTCTGAGAACAGATACGTCCATTTTTCAGGTGCTAATTTCCAGTCAGCTCACTGAGCTGATTCAGCTCGCAGGGCAGCTGCAATCTCTGAGTTCACCACACAGACCAGTCTTGGGAGAGCAGCAGCTGGAAACGACCCATGGACCATGCCCAAACAACAGCAACAGCACTCACCACTCACTTTCCTTCAGGCCAACAACCAAGGCCACCACAACAGACAACAGAGCCCACCAAACCATTTTTGTTTCCACCAAACCATTTTCCAAACAGCCAGGCTCCTGTTCCTGAGGACTTTGCAGCTGGCACTCTTTGGTCATGTAAAACAACCCTTTTCCCTCTAGACACTGACACCTATGGCTACCAGTGAGTTTTTACATGATTTGAGCATCTCTCAGTTCGTAACTGGACCAAGGCACATTTTGTGGCAGCCACCAAACCATTATCAGTAATTACCGAGCTGGGCCAGAATTCACACTGGTGATTTAGTTGAAAAGGTCCCATCTCGATATCCTGCGCCATCCACTCTCCACGTGTAATTTGTTGTGAAGTCACCCCTCAGTGACTGGGCACCCCAGTTCTGTCCGCGGCATAAGCGCTTTCATGCCGGTGTTCAGACAATGGGAGGGGGTTCCTTATTTCCTCAGGAATGCAGTTACCAGAGTTTTGTCACTGCTTTCTGAAGAGCTGAGCCAAGGGGTTAATTAATCCTTTGCTCTAGGGTGATCTCACACAAAGAGAAAAATCCCTCACGCAGAGCTCCTGCGTAACCAACCCTTCTGACCAGGGTCTCGCAGAGCAAACAAGAGACACAAAATGTGAAGCACCCAAATTCCTGGGGATTCCAAGAAAATTCCCTCTTTATCCACACAGACTATTGGCTTCCTCGAGCTACTCTGGGTCAGTAAAACTCACTGGAGAGTGATATCTGCCCGTAACTTCAACTCCTTCTGCTAAGAACCATGGAGGAGGTGACCATCTCCCCACTCTGTCCAACCACGCCAGGCTCACTCCAAGTGGCACTCAGGGAGCAGACGGTCCAGACGCTCTTCTCCTCCACACCTCACATCTATCAGTTGACATTTCACTGCTGCTACTTTCAGCTATTGTCTTAAAAGCAGGGAGACAACGTGGCCCATCACCTTGTTCATTAAAGGGAGGAAAAAGAGAGTGGTTCAGCAAGGCAACACCTGGAATTGTCACACAAAGCTCACGACCGTGCCAAGGCAATGCCTTCCCGCTGCAGGCACATCCATCCCTTGCTGCTGTGGTCCATTTCCAGCTGCTGTAAAGGTTTCTTTGACCTCCCTGCACTTAGGTTATAGATCACGTAGATCTGTGTAGGCGTTTTCTTGGTTTTGCTATGCTGCAAAACTAGAAGTCTGTCACCAAATAGAGAGAAACAGTGTAGAGATTAACGGAAAGAGAAGAGAAAGAAGCTAGGTTTAGTGACCATACCGCACTCTGCAGAGGAGGTGCTCTATAAAACGACTAAACGTCCACCCTACCAGAGCGCATTTGCAATGCACACATTTCTGGCTACTGAGGTGCTGTGCCAAACGTGCCAGTAAACACTCAACTGTTTGGCAGATCATCTGGACAGCAATACCACTGAAACCAAGGAACAAACGCAACCCAAATTTAATTTTCTGGGATCCACTTGCTAAGGGAACGCTCAATAAATATAACTTGAAGTAGGTTGACACTTCATGGAAATGCTTGAGTCAAAACCTTCCCCACCCTAAAAGAAATGAACAGTTCATTAGAAGCAGTTCTCCAGTTCGATTTGCAGCAGCCGCAGCAGTGGCCAGGCCTGCGGTGCCTGCGGCTCTGATGCACTCACCAACGACCATTGATTCCCTCCGGTGCTCCTGGCTGAGGTGGCAGCGCTGGGTCACACAGGACACGTATCTCTCCAGAACATACCAGCACATCTCATAGTAGAAGGGATACCGGAACTTGGCGTGCACCTGTGAGCAAGAGCACAGCGTCAGGCAAGGGGAGGGCGAGAGGTTTGCAGCGCAGGGGCCGTCACTGTCCTCACCGCGTCACCAAGAGCACAAACACCGTGTGAGGGGGACTGGGGCGGGTAGAGGGATGCGTCCAGAATCTGCAATGAGGGGGCTGCTGCCTCTGCCATCACTGCATCCTTTCGGGGTTCACTCATTTGGGTCCTCTTGGGTGCTGGGAAAGGAAAGGGTTTGTGCTCTTGTGAAATTGTGAGAGTGATGGACGGCCCCTACCGTGTTATCTACCTGCTGTGTAAACGCAGGGTGCTCACATACAGATGTTAGTCACAAAAATTCAACTTAAAATAAAAGCTTTTTTTAAAAAAAATTTCCTAAATATTATCACATGATTTTTGTCAAAATGGCAGCGTTACCCAAAACGAGTCAAGCAGGAAATACTTCTTGTTCAATGATGGTCTTCAGAGCAGACTGATTAACCAAATGAACACACAAAGTCTTGATTACTGATAACCACATTAATAGTAAACATCCCTTATGTGGTTGACGCTGGATATTTGCTTTTGCCACAAGCAGAGAGAAAAGTGGGATTCTGACAGAAGGTCCTGCCAAGCTGCGCACTTCCTTACGTCTCAGACCTGTTGCTCTCACGCAAAAACCTTACTCTCCAACACTGCATTTGTGAGGTTCTTTAGGATTCAAAAGAAAATAAAGTGTGTTCCCTTCCTTTCTAACAGTTTTGTATCTAGGGGAGATCACTGCACCAAAGAACAACCTGGGAAGCTCCTAAAATGCAAGAACATTTGTACATTGATTGTGATTCGTTAAAAATGGATGCCGTGCATTTTGCACGCACTTTTACTTACACCGTACACGTCTTGCCCCGGTGGTACAGAAATGGGCACCTTGCAGGCGTGCATGCACTGCACTGGGGCTACAGGAACTGCTTTAAGACACTCTGTGCATATCAACTGCTCACCTCGCCAAGGTGTCCACCCCCCCTCAATAAAAACCTGGACTGCACCAGAAAGCTGCATTCTCTTGGAAACCTCATTTAAAAAAACCAAACCAAACACCACCCCAGCACAGCTCACCCCAAACTCCACACCTGAGCAGAGCCCCAAGCCCAGCACCTGGAAATGCAGATTTGGCTCTGCCCAAACACCCACGTGGCCACACACACACCCACCCGAGCACATCGGTGGCCGGCGACAACACCCGCGTCTGAAAACTGCCCTGAGGTGGGCAGGCAAAGAGTTTTAGCAGCAAACCACAATGTAACGAAGGGAATATACACTGCTTTGTCCCACTGAACGTTTCACAGAGTAGGACTTCGATATCCCATGGCAATTCCCAAAAGTTAGGATCTCTTAAATTCAACACAAACGTCGCTGGTAAAACTGAGCCGTGTGTTGCTAAGGACCCTGCACCCAGCAACGCTGCACCTTTTCCAATGCTTCCCTGTCTGTGTCACAAAGCACACACATCATCAAAGGAAGGATAAAAACAAAAAAAGGGGCAAAAAGCAACCAACCTAGCAACACCCCCCTAAACGTGACAACATTTAACCCCAGAGCCTTTTCGCGTTGGAGAATATTTTTCCTTCCGCTATTTGTCACAATAAAGAGATGGAGTCACTTATCAGCACCACAGAACACAGGGGAAATTAGCCATGCTAAAATATCTGCTAATGAAGGAACTCCAATTTTCCAGGAGAGCACTGCAGGAGACAAAATTTGCAAAGAATGGACTTACAAACAGGAAGCCGCCTTCCACCCCTCAGCCTTCAAAAGGTTTCCAGCCACATGCCTGGGAATATTAAAGACATCACTGCTCAACATATGTTGACAGACTCTGAGCTCCACCAAATTTAGTTGTTACCAATGTTAATTCACTGTGAAAGACAAGGCAGCAACGCATGCAGCGCTCCCATTCCGTGTATCAAACGTTAGTATCCAATTTGAGTTCCTAATTGCCTCTCCACCGATGTTCCAGCCCACAGCAAATCCCTCCGTGCCTCTGCAATTCACCGGTAGCCCGAGAAGGCTCTTCACAAACCTGCAGAAGTAAGAGCTACCACCACAGGTAGTGAGAGATACTGTGCAAAAATCTGCAGCGCTTCTGCCAGTGAAGCCATTCTGACAGTGCTTGAAAAATCCTTCAACGTTTGCCCTGTGGAGCAGCATGGAGGAGTACAATTGTCACGACAGCCTCGGACATCTCCTGATTATAACGAACATCAGCTGCATTACGTACATGTCCACACTTGTTCCAGTGTACACTTACAGTCAAATGAACTCTTACAGGGAGGGAGGAGGAATAAAAGAAAGAAAGAAAGAAAGAAATTTAAACAGCTCTGTGATCAATTTAAAGTGTAATATCTGATAGGGACACTGCCAGAGGACTAAATCCCCCACAAGCTGGGAAATGCACCAGATCATCTAATAGGCATTTCCAGCTCTAACTTCTGTGATTAATAATTTACAATCCACTGAATACGTTTTTTAATTATTCCGGTACAGCAAGAAAAATCCTCTCTGGGATATGATCCATTCCTTCAGTTCAAAGTGAAATTATTTGAGAGACTTATTCCCCCCTCCCCAAAACCAAAACCCTCAGCAAGAAAGGCGCACATTTTCCTTACGAAAGTACTCGTCTCTCGCACCACGTCCACTAAAATCATTGCAAACCCCACTTGGTGTTCCACCAATCTAATCACAATAGTGAAAGACAATTTATGGTTATTTACAAAATTATTTACCTATCCACTTAAAACACTGCCTTACATCGCAGACAACAGAATCGGCAGCAAACGCCACCATCTGCGAGTGACCACTGTACGCGCAGATTTGGAGTGCTTTTGTCTCCATCCGTTTTCACATATTTTACCACAGCTATATTCAGACGAGTTGGAGCAGGTTGGACACACCGGTCCCGTTCAGTAGCACAGAGCTGCCCCACCCCGGTGCCACGATGACAAATCTCGGTTGCAGTTCTCCAGGCTGGTCCAGCAGCGCCAACAGCTCGGTCTGTCTGGGGCTGGGACCTGGCTCCAGCACCGCCAGACTGCGAAATCACAGCCTCCGCAACCTGTAACGCTGCAGAGTATTTGTTTACCTCAACTGCACATTAAGAGCTGTTTCCAACAACAGACGTGTGTTTTCATGACTCCTTAAAACTAATTTTAAATGGCTATAACCCTCTTAAAAAGCCTCCCAGGGATATGAGGAATTAAGCTACAATAAGCATGACACGTATATAAGCTAGGCAATTCTATCAGGTTGTAAATCAGCATTACCACTTCAACGTCGTCTTTATTCTTGTCATCGCTGCTAAGACAATGACAACTACACCTAGCACAAAAGTGACTGGGAATATCAGGAATCAAGAATGATTAAGCATTACACAACAGGTTTAAACACAGCGAAACCTCCATAAAATTGCTCCATGCAAAATGCAGAGGGGAACACACCTGTATCACGCTTTGATTTGAGCGTGGCAAATTACTTCGTCAATCACATCGTGTAATTGACTTCTGCGCTACACACAATGGGAAGATCAATACCGATGAGAAACTCATTTGCAGTATGCTCACACTGGCAAATTTGCGTGAACCACACACTGTACCCAGTCTGCTAGAGCAGCCAGTGCACGAGCACATTTATTTGAACAAAGGAATTACAACATTTGATTGGCAAAGCAAATAAAGTAGCGCTCACCAGAATCCTATTTCGAAAACATTTACCCCTTCAAGATTCCTGCGTGCTATTTTTAGGCTCAGGGTGGGGGGGGTTGTTATTATTTCTAAATAACAGTATTGATTTTCCTGCCTTTTATCAGACTTCTGCATGCCTTAGCCGCGCAGGTTCTATTCTGTCTGTGTCTGGAAATTCTTGCTATTTTTGGCTGTCCACACAGCTTTGTTATTACAGGGCTGCCCACGAGCGCGGGTTCGTAGCACAGGTACAGGCTGTGCACAGCACCACCAGCTCACAGCAACGCACCAGCGCTGGAATCGTTCCTGTGGAGCCATGGAAACCCTGGCTGTTGGCTTTCAGTGCTTTTTAAAGCACTTCAGTATTGTTGGAGGGAAAATGATAAAGAACTACCCAGACTTTGAAGGACATCTAAGCCAAACCTGACAGGAGCAAAGGCCTGATTTGGGACTTCCAAACGTTGCAGCATCCCTTTCCAAAAAACTCCGACAGGGCATTTTCAAGGAGGCAGATCCCCAACTCCCAGACCTGCCCCACAGGATCAAGGTGCTAGTGCCTTTTCAAAGGCATTTCAGCGTCACTGGCTGGGAAGTTCCTAAAAGTTACCAAAATATGTGACTGTCACAAGGAATTCTGCCTCCTGGTGTAAAAGCTCAGGAAAACCAAGCTGCATGCAGCTTCCTGAGGAGAAGAGCCTGAGAAGGGCCTGACGTGAAGCACTACCGAGCAGTTACACCCCAAGGTGTCGATCTGCAGCTGCTCAAGTCCTGTGGGAACAAAATGCCAGCTCTTGTACAACTGCAGGATGAAGAGTGTTTCCCTCCCATCAACATCAAGGGAAATAACTTGCTTCTGGCACCGATACTTCCTCCCAGTCTCCTCCATTCTCCATGCAAGCTGCCTGTGCATCCTTCCAGCAACACCACACCCTCCCAATTACCTGCAGCATTTGGTGTTGGTTCTGATTTACAGCCATTGAAAACCTCCCTGTGCCCAGCACCTTTGCCAAGCCACAGTGCACCCCTTCCTGCTTCTGCCACCGTAACTTGTCCTGGCCAAGCCCCTTCACTCTCTCTATGGACACCTGACCTTCTCACCCGGGGACAGCCATTCAGAGAACTCCACTCTGGTCCCTACCTCCACTTCCACTCTCTGCTACTTTCCCTTCTCCTCTAATTCCCCCAATTTTCAGCTTTTGTCTCCAGCCCTCTTCCACTAAGAATTATTTTTTTCCTGCTTAATATTCCTCCTCTTCCTTAAAATCACTGCAGGAAACCAACTGCTCCCACCGCTCGTTCGCAATGTGCAGATTCCCAGGCCTTGTACCCCTGTGAAGCAAGGGAGCAGCCCCTTCCTAACCCCTGGCAGAGAGAGGCCGATGGGGACACCCTATCTCCCGCTGAGTCAAAGATGCATTTCAGAACAACACATATTTGCTTCAGGCCTGTGCACTTGCACTGCAGAGAGAGCACTTTGGGGTACGAGTCCACCTGGAGATAGAATTGTGCCATCTTGTAGAGGTGAACAACAGTGAGCTGTACTGATGTCCAGGACGTCCCATTTCAAGATGTTTTAGCGAAGAAGAATTGCAACTCCCTGCCATTTTGCCAGTGATCTCCATGAACACCACAGCTGGCAACAGTGTCAGTGTTTGCCAGCACTGTTGCAGTGCAACGCCTCCAAAACAGGCACCCACGAAAAGTCCCCGTCGGAGTCTGCACACACCACTGCTCCATCACCAGAATGCTACGACTGCCCTGCACGGCTTGTTTAACAGCCTACTGCAACAGCGGCACTTCCTCCAGATTCTGCTACTGTATGAAACTGCAAAGTATACAACGAGTAGGTATCGCATTCATCAAGGATAACATTTTGACTCCCAACAAAGACACAGTAACTTC